>NC_091331.1:14071714-14139214 GCF_038502225.1 Cherax quadricarinatus | reverse complement strand
AGAGAGAGAGCGAGAGAGAGAGAGAGAGAGAGAGAGAGAGAGAGAGAGAGAGAGAGAGAGAGAGAGAGAGAGAGAGAGAGAGAGAGAGAGAGAGAGAGAGAGAGAGAGAGACAGACAGACAGACAGACAGACAGACAGACAGACAGACAGACAGACAGACAGACAGACAGACAGACAGACAGACAGATAGAGAGTCAGAGACAGAGACAGAGACATAGACAGAGACAAAGACAGAGAGAGAAAGAGAGAGAAACAAAGTTCACAATAATCTCTCCAGCCTCACGGGAGACAGAGGGACACTCTTTCATCCCAAAATCTCGTTTTAGGGATGAGCCGAGATCAATATCTGCAACAAATAAAGTTGCTGCTAAATCGCCATCACTTGTCCTGTTCGTAGGAGTCACGACAGCGTGAAATCCATCTGCATATTTACCGCGCTTCAGAGACAAAAAGGTACGGTGCCCGCACATTGAAAGCCGCGTGCGGCAGATGCGGTTGGCTGGGTCATCGAGTGATGTCTGTGAATTTCTGCAAAGGTAGTCCGGCGAATGTGTTTTCTTCTTCGAGTTAGTGCGGGAAGTGGAATGTTGCGAAGAATGAGAAAAGGAGAAATGTGTAGGGGAAAAATGTATATAGACGAGGAGGTCCATGGTGTGCAAATGATTGAGCCAGGAGATGTGATTCGACCCATTTTAGCACAATTAGGTGAGCGCATGCTCTTTCTCTCTCTCACACAAACACATACACGCATTCTCTCTCTCTCTCTCTCTCTCTCTCTCTCTCTCTCTCTCTCTCTCTCTCTCTCTCTCTCTCTCTCTCTCTCTCTCTCTCTCTCTCTCTCTCTCTCTCTCTCTCTCTCACACACACACACACGCACACACACACACACACACACACACACACACACACACACACACACACACACACACACACACACACACACACACACACACACACACACACACACACAAAGAGGATCACATCCACCAGAGTAACAGCATGATGCTCTTAAGAGAATTCATCTCACAGGAGAATCAGCAGAAAACATTTTCCTTATAATACCAGAAACAAGTAGGTACATTATTTACGAAACAAAAATACAAGTTGCAGAACAAGATTTTATACAGGCAGCATTTCTCCCTATGTAGAATTTTATCCTGTATCACTTTTATCTAGATATACGAATATTAAGAACAAAAAGGAACAATAGCGTGACTGGAACAATACACAAACAACTCGCACACAGGAGAGAGAGAAGCTTACAAAGACGTTCCGGTCCGACTTGGACCATTTACAAAGTCAAACTGAAAATTTGTAACCACTATACTCACATTACTAATCATGATATGAAAAATGCAACACAGTACTGGAACGAGGTAATAACAAAGGCTTTCTCACGCTTAATCATTTCTTCATACAACACAATGTCACCAGAAGTGTTATATATGAGAGGGTGTGCGTAGAGTGCTTGTTTATGGTGTCTCCTTAAGCCTCCAACTGGGTGTTTAAACGAGACACTGAGGCTTGAGTGTGTGTTTAAGTTGTGAAGCTTAGGAATTTAGATGTAATGTTGTGTCAACGTGGTTTAAAGGGGTGGGAGAGAGAGAGCAGAATTATAAGAATGTTAAAAACATGTTAGATTTGGTTTAAATGTTTGCCAGATGTATATTAAAATAACACACATATAGACATAAAATTTTGACACACACGCGTACACACATACACATTATATATATATATATATATATATATATATATATATATATATATATATATATATATATATATATATATATATATATATATATATATATATATATATATATATATATATATATATATATGCAAAACAACCATTCTGAAAGAATAGAGAAATTCCAAGCGTTTCGTGACTACTCACATTATTGATAGTTCCGTGATAATGTGAGTAGTCACGAAAGCGCTTGGAATTTCTCTATTCTTTCAGAGTGGTTGTTTTACATATTCTGAAATCACCTGTTTACTGTGATCTTATTGCATATATAATATATATATATATATATATATATATATATATATAAATATATATATATATATATATATATATATATATATATATATATATATATATATATATATATATATATATATATATATATATATATATATATATATATATATATATATATATATATATATATATATATATATATATATACATATAATGTATATATAGGCTCTCATACAAACTCACAAACTCAGTTTTTTAAAACATACACATACAGGTGCTTACAAATTCATGTAACCTAACAAGGACAGCTACAAGCACAACCTGAACTTAAAATAAATTTAACAAGTTCGACTATAATAATATAAAAATGATCTTTTTCTTGCCATCCTGTGACAACTGACTATATTTCTAAGCATCATTTCTTCTTTTCCCTTTCCCTCTCTTCCTCTTTCTTTTTCTCCGTTGTCTTATTTTTTTCTTAATTCCCTACCCCATATTTCCTCAGTTCCTCCCTAGGATCAAAAACATGAGTCTGAATTAATTAATTTGTGCATTTTTTATAATGGGAAGAGAGGGAGGGCAGAGGGAGAGAGGGAAAGCAGAGGGAGAGAGGAAGTGGAATAGGAGGTAGACTGGAGGGAGAGGGTAGGGGCTGAAGGAGGGAGGGAGGAGATGAATGGGAGGGGGAGAGGGAAGGATGGATGTCAGTGAGCAAGAGAGAATGAGAGAGTGAACTTCAAACCTACAAGCATCCTCTGGGATGACTTCACACCGCAAAATAGCAAGAATATCTACGCTATCTGGCTATTGTCCCAGTAGTTACTGCAGTGTTTGTGGGTATACCACAAGGGACAAAATTCTTCTTAGATGTAAGGAGCCTACTTGTTCCAACTACTGCCACACAGATTGCATTCCAGAAGAAGAATTTTGTTGCAGCCAGGTTGAAAATTTCAGAAAATTTAAGGATATCCATAATCCTGTGGTATATGTGGATACAAGCCTGGAGCTACAGGAGGAAGGTTCAGAAGTCCTACCTCAGGGACTCCTGTCCAGAGATCAAGACTGCCCTCTTGGGCTGTGTTGTAAAGTTGCAGCTAAGATAATCCATCACAGGGAAGCACTTCATGAGCTCCTCAAATCATTAGATAACCTACAAGCTATTGTAGAAGGCCAGTGCAAGCCTGCATCAAGTGACGTAAGCTGCTCAGCTGATGGTGACACTATTGACAAAGACTGGAAGTCCCACACTCAGCTTAACTCAGGGGTAAACAACTGGTGGAATTCTGTCATCGCTAAGGTCCCACAGACTGACAGAGTTCAAAACACTACCTTTGGGAATCCTAACACAATTCCTCTGACCACCACAGAGGGAACAAATCCCATTTCCAGCAACGTGGGAAGCCTTGGATCTGTTAATTCTCCTACACCTGACATCTCTGCTTCAGCCACTGCCAGTCTACTTGACAGTGCACATACCATCTCTGATCCTACACCTGTCAGCACACCTGCCGATACTATTCTAGAATCTGGTAGCAGTGCTTCGTCAGCAAGTTCTGAGCCAGGAGTTTCTCCACCAGAGAACGGTGCAGTTAATGATCAGGGAACTATCACTGCACCTGATCACCTACTGCGCCGAAGTACGAACAGCAGGGACACATCTGTCAGAACTGGTAGAAGACGGGGCAGAGGACGTGGAGGAGGAAGACATCTACAGCCGTCTCACCCTCCACTAACACAGTTCCAGCGGCAGAATCTGAGGACAAATCTGCAAAACTCAGGAGGTGCAACAAATCCTAGTCCACCCTCCCAGGCACCTAGGCTGTGCTCTCGCTGTCACCGGAAGGGGCACACTGTCAACAACTGCCTGCGAGATACCAGGTGTAATTACTGCTACAAGAAAGGACATAAGGAGGACCAGTGTCGGAAGAAAAAGGAACTTGACAGACAGGGCCACCTGTTTAGAGACCTGTTCTCAGAACAAACCAGCAGGATCTCTGAATTGGTGAACACTCTCACACGTCACCCACTTAGCTACTCCTATCCCAGCCCAGCAGGTGGGATTGCGCCTTATACAAGACCACAGACCTACATCCCTGCAGCTGCCTCAGTACCCTACCTCTCTCAAGGGCAGGCACCTTACATTCCCTACACACCCACCACCTCAAGCTGACCACTTCATCATGAGGAGCCAGTCTATCAACATCCTGTCGGCCAACATTAGAGGTTTCATTACTAATGTTGGAGAGCTCACACATAGTTTTGTGAACACTAGACGTTCCGACATGATAGCTGTTGTTGAAACATTTTTGGATGACAGGACTCCAGAAAATTTTGCAAGAATTGCTGGCTACACCTCATGGATGAGAAGAGACAGGCAAGGGCAAGGAGGTGTTGCTGTGTGCTTCTCTAAAAGTGTTCATGCCCAGCACATTGATGTTGCCACCCCTACACATCTTGAAATGATGTTCTTCAAGCTCTGTATAAACACTAGTACCTCTGTACTAGCATGTGCAATGTACAGACCTCAGTGGCAACATGCAGACCCTATCAATTTCCTAATGGAAAATATTGACTCCCTTCTGCTACAACACAACTGTCAACATATTATAATTGTTGGTGACCTCAACCAGCACCTTATACAGAGGAACTTTGATGACCTTCTTGCAGTGTTTGACATGAGAAACTTTGTTGATTTCCCTACTCATATCTCTGGCTCCTCCCTTGACCCAGTAGTGAGTGATCTGGCAGAAGGCATAGTCACTTGTCAACCCCTCGGCTATGTTGGATCGTCTGACCACAAGGCTGTTTTTACGACACTTAAGATCCCAACAGAACGAGGTGAGGAGTCCACACGCACAACCTGGCTATGGGAAAGAGGTAATTGGCCAGCCCTTTGCTCTGAGCTCGCCACCACCGACTGGAATGCTCTTCTCCAAGGGGATGTTGACAACCAAGTGAAAGCCTTCACTGGACACATCCTTAATCTACAACAAGAACACATTCCTCACCGGCAATATGTGACGAAGCTTACAGATCAGCCTTGGTTTGGCTTTCGTTGTAGAGAGGCTGCTACTGCTAAGTACAAAGCATGGCGAAGGTATAAGAGACATCCTACCACCTATAACAGGAACTTGCACATGCAAGCCTGTAGGCATATGGGTGATGTTCAAAAGTGGGCCATTGCTAAATGGGAGGTGGACACTAAAAGAAAGTTAGCATCAGGTAGGGTAGGCTCCAAAACCTGGTGGTCCCTGGTCAAGGACAGACAAGGTTATCTGCCTGATGAACTTATTCCACCTCTAAATCGACAGGATGGGACCACCTCTACTAGTAGTCAAGAGAAGGCGGACCTCTTTGCTGAACACTTTGCTACCAAAATGCAAGTTCCTGATCCAGCAAGGGACCCTCCTTGGCTAGCTGCAAGAACGGTGTCAAAACTGTCAGTGGTGACAATAAGGCAGGAGGAGGTGCATTTCCTACTTAAATCGCTTGACCAAGAAAAGGCTGTGGGCCCAGACAAGTTGAGCCCAAGATTGTTGAGATGTGCAGACCAGCTAGCAGCATCTCTAACTCGCATCTTTCAGCACTGCCTAGTACAGTGTAAATGGAAAGAGGAAAATATAGTCCCTGTTCACAAAAAGAAGAGCAGAGCAGAAATCAGCAACTACAGACCAGTGTCACTCTTGTCAATCACTGGTAAGATCCTTGAGACAATAATCTCAAGACAAATGACAGAGTTTTTTGACTACCACTCACTACTTTGTGATCGTCAATATGGCTTCAGGAAAGGTTACTCTGCTGCTGATCTGTTGTTAAACCTCTCCAATAAGTGGCACCAGTCACTGAATGAATCCAAAGTCAGCTGTGTGGTAGCAGTGGACATTGCTGGCTCTTTCGACCGGGTGTGGCACCAGGGCCTCTTAGCAAAACTTCAAGCACTGGGAATTGCAGGCTCTACGCTATGTCTCCTCAGTGACTACCTTCATGGTAGATCTCTAAGTGTAGTTCTCAATGGAACGGAATCAGCAAGACATCCTATTGGGGCAAGTGTTCCACAAGGAAGCGTGCTGGGTCCATTGTTATGGAATGTCTACTTCAACGACCTTCTTCATCTCATCCCAGAATCACAAGCATATGCAGACGACTGTACACTGACATTCACTTATCCAAGAGAAGAAATGCCAGCTGCTCTAAGCTACATCAATCACCAGCTGAGAGCTATATCAGCTTGGGGAAATACATGGCAGGTAACATTTGCACCTGAGAAAACGCAAATGATGATCGTCTCTAGGCAACCTGATGGTAATGCTGGTGCAGTAGTATGGATGAATGGGAGGATGTTGGCACCTGGAGAAGAAGTTGATATCCTTGGGGTGAAATTTGACTCCAAGCTAACCATGAAGAACCATGTTGTAAATTTTGCAAACAAGGCAGCCAGGAAGCTTACAGCACTTCGCCGTATCTCCCATCTGCTTGACAGTAGGGGTTGCAAGATCCTGTACGAGGCACAAGTACGCTCACACCTTGAGTATGCTCCACTTTCTTGGTTTGCCTGCCCCCCCCTCTCATCTGCGACTGCTTGACAGAGTAGAGAACAGAGCAAGACGTCTCATCTCTCGCCTGGACCCATCCTGGATAGATCTGTCATTTCAGCAGAGCCTTCAACATAGGAGGGATGTGGGTGGCCTTACTGTTATGTACAAGGCCAATATTGTCAAAATACCACACTTGGATCCACTTCGAGGACAGTGTGAAACAAGCTTTTATGCCACAAGACGGGCAGGAAGCAGCAACTTCACTCTGGCTGTACCCTTCTCCAGAACATCACTCCATCTGAGATCATACATACGCAGGATGACTAGAGTATGGAACACATTCGTACAGCATAATGATGTCAGCGAGATAAAGTCAGTTGATCAAATGAAAATGCTGGCCCACAGATGGCTCCAACTTCATCCTGTTTCCTACTTGTATGTCTCATAACAATAAAAATCCTTTCAAATGAGCTGATGTAGGTAACAGCTCTTAGCTTGCCAATAAAGTTAGGAATCCTTAACCTGTAAATAGCTTGTCAATAAAGCTAGGGATCCTTAACCTTGTCAAACCCTGTGTAAAAAAAAAAAATAATAAAAAAAAAAAAAAAAAAAAAAAAAAAAAAAAAAAAAAAAAAAAAAAAAAAAATAGAGAGAGAGAGAGAGAGAGAGAGAGAGAGAGAGAGAGAGAGAGAGAGAGAGAGAGAGAGAGAGAGAGAGAGAGAGAGAGAGAGAGAAAGAGAGAGAAACTTATCGTAGAGAAAACATTATTTTCAATAATTTTAACAAATTCTTCTTTCTTCCGTGTCCCTGTAAATTTTCGTTTTTTTTCTTAATGACTATCACGTTCTTAGCTTCACTTATCATTCATATCAAACCTATATATACCTCACCCCCCCCAAGCTGGGATACTTCATAGCTTCTAATATATCCAGTGTTCAGTTACCAGACGATAGACGTTGCGTATTCACTGTCTAGTTACCCTGATAGATGTGTATCCACTCCTTAGGTACCTTACCACAGATTTCATGTATGCACTGTTTATTTTCCCTACGATAGCTGTTATGTATCCATTGCTTAGTTGCTCGACGGTAAATGCAATGACGTATTGGCGACAAGAACTTAAGATAACATAAGTTTTAGGGCAAGCTATTATACGTACAACGTTTTGCTGTCTGTAAAGTTTTATTAAATCTCGGTTTGATAAAACTCTACACAGAGCGAATTACTGAGAAAATAAAAGAGTGATCTATAACTCGCATCCTTGCCTCTGTTCCCCGTGTTAATGTAACAAAGCTTTTTCACTCTGATTTCCAATTTTATAGAATTACTGATCGTCCTTAAACGATTGTCATGTAATTGAGCGACGTTAAGCTTCTTCTCAACGATTCCAACAACAGTTTTCATTTCCCGGAAATATCTTATCGGAGCTAAATTTCTTAAAGAGATATATTTCATGTGAGTGATAATTTCTCTCAGTATCTATAAATCGATCATATATAAAAAAATCAAATAATTCATTATTTTGCTTTTCACAGTTTATCTGTATTTTATACATGTATTAATCATTTGCTTAGTCTGTGAAAGCATATATAACTTCAAAATTCTTACTTTTATGTGTACTTTTTTAGCCAATATTTCATAACGATGTACACAGATTGGGCGGAAAGCTGAAATACGTGTATGGCACCTCACTAAAACAATGGCACGAGAACTGTGAGGTAGTTGTGTATGGCACCTCACTAAAACAATGGCACGAGAACTGTGAGGTAGTTGTGTATGGCACCTCACTAAAACAATGGCACGAGAACTGTGAGGTTGTTGTGTATGGCACCTTACTAAAACAATGGCACGAGAACTGTGAGGTAGTTGTGTATGGCACCTCACTAAAACAATGGCACGAGAACTGTGAGGTAGTTGTGTATGGCACCTCACTAAAACAATGGCACGAGAACTGTGAGGTAGTTGTGTATGGCACCTCACTAAAACAATGGCACGAGAACTGTGAGGTAGTTGTGTATGGCACCTCACTAAAACAATGGCACGAGAACTGTGAGGTAGTTGTGTATGGCACCTCACTAAGGTCTAGTAAAGAAGTATTATTCTGGAACCCTTTGTGAGGACATTTTTACTTTCCTGACGAACAAAACACAACCACCTGTCGTATGCTGTTGACACATAGCATCATGATTCTAAGTCTTGCACTGTCTTCCCAATCCCTTACCCCAGGAATTAAATAAAAGAAGCCAAGAGGTCAAAAACAATCACACTACTAGTATAATGTTTCAAACTTGCACCATCCAGCACATCAAGTGACCTCATAAAACGTGTGACCACTTTGATAAAGATTCCTTCATTCTGCATTGCTTCACTGATTACAAACAATAACTCTTCCAATTACTATTCAATATCTAAACAAGGAAAAGCAATAAATACTGGTCAGTAGCACTAACCCAAATGAACAGAGTAAAACAGAAAATTATATAATTTTTATACATTTCAATCTCGCAATTAATCCCTCTTCAGAGGATTTCAAATAAAGATCCGAAAAACAGCATATATTATATTTTTCGTTGTATTATTTTCATAAAAACTCGTTCACGCCCTCATTCAATATATTTAACGGAAGGTAAATAAAACAAGGCGCCATCTTACCGTAGAGTTTTATGCGTGTGATCTTCAGTGTCTGTTCATTATATTAATTAGTTATTTAAGGAAGAGAGAGGGAAATACAAGGAGGCAATTTAATGCAAGACTAATTCCTACATATATTTCTCTCTTAAGATAAGCTGAAATAGTGTACAGAAGATATGCCTGACCGAAGGATACCTTACATGATCGAATGATCAAATTTTTCTTGTCATTATTTTAAGTATCTCTTACATTAATTTTAAATTATTATTATTATTATTATTATTATTATTATTATTATTATTATTATTATTATTATTATTTTTATTAATATTATTATTATTTTTATTAATATTATTATTATTATTATTATTATTATTATTATTATTATTATTATTATTATTATTATTATTATTATTATTATTATTATTTTTATTAATATTATTATTATTATTATTATTATTATTATTATTATTATTATTATTATTATTATTATTATTATTATTATTATTATTGTTATTGCTTTTGTTATTATCGCTATTATTATTATTATTATTATTATTATTATTATTATTATTATTATTATTATTATTATTATTATTATTGTTATTGCTATTATTATTATTATTCTTGTTGTAATTATTATTATTGTTATTATTATTTCTGTTATTATTATTTGCTTGGTTGATTGGGTTTATAGCTTATAGACTACACAACTGTCAGTAAGGTTGTCTGCAATATATTCACCACCAGTCAAATATACTTAAAATCTTAAAATGAGAAAGAAAGTAACTCTCAACACATATACACTGAGAAACATAAAACTTCAGTGTATATAAGCTCGTCTTTTTAATATTATTGTTATTATTATTATTATTATTGTTATTTTCTTATTGTAACCCTTCCATTTTTACGTATTTCGTTATTTGTTTTAAAAAAAGATGTGTGTAGATTTTTGCCAGGTATGGTTGAGCTCCATAGAGGGGAGAGCCCGGTGTTATGCACCCCAGTGTTTTCAAGTATATTAAAAAATTTAACAAACAAAAGGTATCTGCATAGTATTGGGACGCACCATTGCCCTCGAAAGGGAGGCTGAGTTGTTGTGATCGTTGTGTGTGTGTGTGTGTGTGTGTGTGTGTGTGTGTGTGTGTGTGTGTGTGTGTGTGTGTGTGTGTGTGTGTGTGTGTGTGTGTGTGTGTGTGTGTGTGTGTGTGTGTGTGTGTGTGTGTATCTGTGTCTGTGTGTCTGTGTGTGTGTTTGCATGAAACATGAAATGTTTTGACCTAACATGTGCTGAAAAATGTGCACAATTATTCGACAAAAAGAATTATATTACTCGTGTGGTAATTTTAAACCCGTAGGCTTATACACCTCTGGGAAATGAAATCTAATCAGATCAGAGGAAGTGGACGACAGGTGAAATTACCTAACCCAAGAACCTTCCTCCAGCATCAAAACACCTGTCATGAGAGGAATAGATAAAGAAAAAGTTATTAGTAACTTTAAGAGGGAGAACAAAAGGCAGCCTTTGTAAACTGAGGGGAAAAAGGGAGTGGACAAGGTACTAGAAAGTTTTCTCCCAAAAAGAGAGAGTGGAACAACAATGAAAGAGGAGGTAGTAGGTTTTGTAACTGATATTCCATCTACCTGAGCTGATTATTATAGAAATGATACCACGAACATAGCTTTGTTGTTCCTGTAACACACACACACACACACACACACACACACACATACACATACACACACACACACACACACACACTCGCACACACACTCGCACATACACACACATACACATACACATACACACACACACACACACACACACACACACACACACACACACACACACACACACACACACACACAAAACCAGCATGGGTTCATGGAAGGCAAATCTTGTATCACAAACCTCCTGGAGTTTTATGACAAGGTAACAGAAGTAAGACACGAGAGAGAGGGTTGGGTAGATTGCGTTTTCCTAGACTGCAGGAAGGCCTTTGACACAGTTCCCCACAAGAGATTAGTGCAGAAGCTGGAGGATCAGGCACACATAAAAGGAAGGGCACTGCAATGGATAAGGGAATACCTGACAGGGAGGCAGCAACGAGTCATGGTACGTGAAGAGGTATCACAGTGGGCGCCTGTTACGAGCGGGGTCCCACAGGGGTCAGTTCTAGGACCAGTGCTATTTTTGATATATGTGAACGACATGATGGAAGGAATAGACTCTGAAGTGTCCCTGTTCGCAGATGACGTGAAGTTGATGAGAAGAATTAAATCGGACGAGGATGAGGCAGGACTGCAAAGAGACCTGGAGAGGCTGGACATGTGGTCCAGTAACTGGCTCCTCGAATTCAATCCAGCCAAATGCAAAGTCATGAAGATTGGGGAGGGGCAAAGAAGACCGCAGACAGAATATAGGCTAGGTGGACAAAGACTACAGACCTCACTCAGGGAGAAAGACCTTGGGGTGACCATAACACCGAGTACATCACCGGAGGCACACATCAACCAAATAACCGCTGCAGCATACGGGCGCCTGGCAAACCTGAGAATAGCGTTCCGATACCTCAATAAGGAATCGTTCAAGACACTGTACACTGTGTATGTTAGGCCCATACTGGAGTATGCAGCACCAGTCTGGAACCCACACCTGGTCAAGCACGTCAAGAAGTTAGAGAAAGTACAAAGGTTTGCAACAAGGCTAGTCCCAGAGCTCAAGGGAATGTCGTACGAGGAAAGGTTAAGGGAAATCGGACTGACGACACTGGAGGACAGAAGGGTCAGGGGAGACATGATAACGACATACAAGATACTGCGGGGAATAGACAAGGTGGACAGAGATAGGATGTTCCAGAGAGGGGACACAGGGACAAGGGGGTCACAACTGGAAGCTGAAGACTCAGACGAGTCACAGGGACGTTAGGAAGTATTTCTTCAGTCATAGAGTTGTCAGCAAGTGGAATAGCCTAGCAAGTGAAGTAGTGGAGGCAGGAACCATACATAGTTTTAAGAAGAGGTATGACAAAGCTCAGGAAGCAGAGAGAGAGAGGATCCAGTAGCGATCAGTGAAGAGGCGGGGCCAGGAGCTGAGTCTCGACCCCTGCAACCACAATTAGGTGAGTACAATTAGGTGAGTACACACACACACATACATACAAACACACACTGAAATGAACTAACCCTGACAACAACAGATGAAAGAAGAACAAAGAGAAACCTGATAACACACAAAATTCTCAGGGGATTTGATAGGGTAAACAGGGATAGATTGTTTGAGAGGGGAGAAACAAGTACAGGGGGGCGTAGCTGGAAATTAAATACAAAATAACTCCTAAAAGTGACAGGAAGTACTTCAACCTCAGGGTGTACAGGTAGTGGAATAAATTCGATTAAGATGTGGTGGAAACAGGCTCCATACATAGTTTTAAGAGCAGGTATGACAGCGCCTTGGAGGCTAGGGCGAGTGAATCTGGCATGCGTTATGTTATGAGGAGAGGCGAGGCCAGGAGCTGAAACTCGGCCCTTGTTACTACATATAGGTAAGTACACACACACACACACACAGGGTAGGGGGGGAGGTGGGGTTGCTCTGCTCGTAAAAAACAGATGGAAATTCGAGAAAATGGAAGGAATAGATGAGACAGGAGAAAGAGACTACATAGCAGGTACACTTCAGTCTGGGGAACACAAAGTGGTCATTGCAGTGATGTATAATCCACCACAGAACTGCAGGAGGCCAAGAGAGGAATATGAAGAGAGCAACAGAGCAATGGTGGACACACTTGCTGAGGTGGCAAGAAGAGCTCACTCCAGCAGAGCAAAGTTGCTGGTTATGGGGGATTTCAACCACAGGGAGATTGACTGGGAAAACCTGGAGCCACATGGGGGTCCCGAAACATGGAGAGCCAGGATGTTGGACGTGGTGCTGGAAAACCTCATGCACCAACATGTTAAGGACACTACCAGAGTGAGAGGGGAGGATGAACCAGCAAGATTGGACCTTGTGTTCACCCTGGGCAGCTCAGACATTGAGGACATCAAGTATGAGAGTCCCCTAGGAGCTAGCGACCACGTGGTTCTGTGCTTTGAATACATAGTAGAGCTGCAAGTGGAGAGAATAACAGGAGTAGAATGGGAAAAGCCTGACTATAAAAGAGGGGACTACATAGGGTTGAAGAACTTCCTGCGGGAGGTCCAGTGGGACAGAGAACTGGCAGGAAAGCCAGTAAATGAAATGATGGAATATGTAGCAACAAAATGCAAGGAGGCAGTGGAAAGGTTCATTCCCAAGGGCAACAGTAACAACGGGAAGACCAGAACAAGCCCCTGGTTTACCCGACGGTGTAAGGAGGCAAAAACAAAGTGCAATAGAGAATGGAAAAAGTACAGAAGGCAGAGAACACACGAAAATAGGGAGATCAGTCGCAGAGCCAGGAACGAGTACGCACAGGTAAGGAGGGAGGCCCAGCGACAGTATGAAAATGACATAGCATCGAGAATCAAGACTGACCCGAAACTGTTGTATAGCCACATCAGGAGGAAGACAACAGTCAAAGACCAGGTGATCAGATTAAGGACAGAAGGTGGAGAACTCACAAGAAATGATCAGGAGGTATGTGAGGAGCTGAACAGGAGATTTAAGGAAGTTTTTACAGTAGAGACAGGAAGGGCTGTGGGAAGACAGCACAGAAGGGAACATCAAGAGGGAATATACCAACAAGTGTTGGATGACATACGAACAACTGAGGAGGAGGTGAAGAAGCTCTTAAGTGACCTTGACACCTCAAAGGCGATGGGACCGGACAACATCTCCCCATGGGTCCTTAGAGAAGGAGCAGAGATGCTGTGTGTGCCTCTAACCACAATCTTCAACACATCCCTTGAAACTGGGCAACTACCTGAGAAATGGAAGACAGCTAATGTAGTCCCCATATTTAAGAAAGGAAACAGAAACGAGGCACTAAACTACAGACCTGTGTCTCTGACATGTATTGTGTGCAAAGTCATGGAGAAGATTATCAGAAGGAGAGTGGTCGAACACCTGGAAAGGAACAAGATTATAAATGAAAACCAGCATGGGTTCATGGAAGGCAAATCTTGTATCACAAACCTCCTGGAGTTTTATGACAAGGTAACAGAAGTAAGACACGAGAGAGAGGGTTGGGTAGATTGCATTTTCCTAGACTGCAGGAAGGCCTTTGACACAGTTCCCCACAAGAGATTAGTGCAGAAGCTGGAGGATCAGGCACACGTAAAAGGAAGGGCACTGCAATGGATAAGGGAATACCTGACAGGGAGGCAGCAACGAGTCATGGTACGTGAAGAGGTATCACAGTGGGCGCCTGTTACGAGCGGGGTCCCACAGGGGTCAGTTCTAGGACCAGTGCTATTTTTGATATATGTGAACGACATGATGGAAGGAATAGACTCTGAAGTGTCCCTGTTCGCAGATGACGTGAAGTTGATGAGAAGAATTAAATCGGACGAGGATGAGGCAGGACTGCAAAGAGACCTGGAGAGGCTGGACATGTGGTCCAGTAACTGGCTCCTCGAATTCAATCCAGCCAAATGCAAAGTCATGAAGATTGGGGAGGGGCAAAGAAGACCGCAGACAGAATATAGGCTAGGTGGACAAAGACTACAGACCTCACTCAGGGAGAAAGACCTTGGGGTGACCATAACACCGAGCACATCACCGGAGGCACACATCAACCAAATAACCGCTGCAGCATACGGGCGCCTGGCAAACCTGAGAATAGCGTTCCGATACCTTAATAAGGAATCGTTCAAGACACTGTACACTGTGTATGTTAGACCCATACTGGAGTATGCAGCACCAGTCTGGAACCCACACCTGGTCAAGCACGTCAAGAAGTTAGAGAAAGTACAAAGGTTTGCAACAAGGCTAGTCCCAGAGCTCAAGGGAATGTCGTACGAGGAAAGGTTAAGGGAAATCGGACTGACGACACTGGAGGACAGAAGGGTCAGGGGAGACATGATAACGACATACAAGATACTGCGGGGAATAGACAAGGTGGACAGAGATAGGATGTTCCAGAGAGGGGACACAGGGACAAGGGGTCACAACTGGAAGCTGAAGACTCAGACGAGTCACAGGGACGTTAGGAAGTATTTCTTCAGTCATAGAGTTGTAAGCAAGTGGAATAGCCTAGCAAGTGAAGTAGTGGAGGCAGGAACCATACATAGTTTTAAGAAGAGGTATGACAAAGCTCAGGAAGCAGAGAGAGAGAGGATCCAGTAGCGATCAGTGAAGAGGCGGGGCCAGGAGCTGAGTCTCGACCCCTGCAACCACAATTAGGTGAGTACACACACACACACACACACACACACACACACACACACACACACACACACACGCACACACACACACACACACACACACACACACACACACGCACACACACACACACACACACACACACACACACACACACACACACACACACACACACACACATACACACGCCTAAGCCTCCATAACGAAAATAATCTAATCTTGCAAATTCACAAATCCACATCTCCACACATACACATATACGATAATGTAATTACCCATATGTTGGAAAGGTATTAATGTAACAATGAGTCGGTCGAAGTGGTAACAATGCCATTATTTTGTTTTTAATTTAGGACAATGTAATAAATTCAAAACAAATGGTAATGTAATCTTAGATCAAACAAGTGATAATATAACTAACTGTAGGTCAAAACAACTGATAATATAACTTAATGGAGCTGAAACAGCTGGTCACGTAAATAACTTCAGGTCAAACAGTTGGTAATATATCTGACGATCACACAGGTGGTCACGTAAACAACTGTAGGTCAGACTTCTGGTCACGTAAATATCTGAAGGCCGCACAGATGGTCACGTACACAACTGTAGATCAAACAACTAGTCATGTAAAAATAATTTAAGGTCACATAGCTGGCCATGTAAACAACTGTAGATATAATAGCTGGTCTCACGTAAATAACCGCGGGTAAAAACAGCTGGTCATGTAAATAAATAAAGCCGAAAATAGGCGAACTGTTAAAAAAAAAAAAAGTGAATGACCTTAGGAAAGGTGGTGTCGGAAACATTACTATTTTTGTTTAAACTTGTTGAGCAGTAATTTCCACTTATAATATCCCAGTCGCATAAACTAATTACATTTGACTTCCAAAGTTTGAATACGCAATTTTTATGCAAATTGTTTTGGAATTAAATAGGGGGGAGGGGGGAGAAAAAACATAATAATTTTGATAATCTATTTTAGTTAATGCTGCGGATGATATTATGGATTTTTTACAAGTTTCTCTATAATATTAAAAGAGTAATTACATGGAGGGAAGGAATTAAAACAGGAATCTAATTATTGTTTAAAATTATGTATGTATATATGTCGTATATATATATATATATATATATATATATATATATATATATATATATATATATATATATATATATATATATATATATATATATATATATATATATATATATATATATATATGTCGTGCCGAATATGTAAAACTGGTCAATTAGCAAGAACTCATTTAAAATTAAGTTCTTTCTGAAATTTTCTCTTATACGTTTAAAGATACATTTTTTTTTCATTAATGTTGATGTAAAAAATTATAATTTTGCATCAAAAGGAACTTAGAAAACTTACCTAACCTTATTATAACACGAACAATTTATTTTAGTCTAACCCAACTAAATATATTTTAAATACGTTTACAATAATTTAGTACTAAACAAACACAATCAAATATATTTTTTTCGTTAGGTTCAGAATGATTTTGGCGAAATTATTGCATATACAAATTTTCACTTGCCCCTATATTTAAGCCAAGATCGCAAGTTCTGCCTATCGGCACGACATTTTATAGGCAGGGTGACCCAAAAAGAAAGAAAATCCCCAATAAGAAAATACTTTCATCATCATTCAACACTTTCACCTCACTCAACATAATCACTGTTTTTGCCTCAGTACAAACAGCATATACGTATAGAGATACACAACATATCCCTCCAAACAGCTAATATCACGAACCCCTCCTTTAGAGTGCAGGCATTGTACTTCCCACTTCCAGAACTCAAGTCCGGCTATATAAAAATAACCGGTTTTCCTGAATCCCTTCACTAAATATTACCCTGCTCACACTCCAACAGATCGTCAGGTCCCAAATACCATTCGTCTCCATTCACTCCTATCGAACACGCTCATGCACGCCTGCTTGAAGTCCTAGTCCCTCGCCCACAAAACCTCCCTTACCCCTTCCTTCCAACCTTTTCGAGGACGACCCCTACCCCGCCTTCCTTCTCCTACAGATTTAAATGCTCTCCATGTCATTCTACTTTGATCCATTCTCTCTAAATGACCAAACCACCTCAACAACCCCTCTTCAGCTCTCTGACTAATACTTTTATTAACTCCACACCTTCTCCTAATTTCCACACTCCGAATTTCCTGCATAATATTTACACCACACATTGCCCTTAAACAGGACATCTCCACTGCCTCCAACCGCCTCCTCGCTGCTGCATTCACAACTCAAGCTTCACACCCATATAAGAGTGTTGGTACTACTATACTTTCATATATTCCTTTCTTTGCCTCCATAGATAACATTTTTTGACTCCACATATACCTCAACGCACCGAATATGTAAAACTGGTCAATTAGCAAGAACTCATTTAAAATTAAGTCCTTTCTGAAATTTTCTCTTATACGTTTAAAGATATATTTTTTCATTAATGCTAATGTAAAAAAAAAATAATTTTGCACCAAAAGAATCTTAGAAAACTTACCTAATCTTATTATAACAAAAGCAATTTAATTTAGCCTAATCCAACTAAATATATTTTAAATACGTTTACAATAATTTAGTACTAAACAAACACAATCAAATATATTTTTTTCGTTAAGCTCAGAATGGTTTGGGTGAAATTATTGCATACACAAATTTTCACTTGTCCTATATGGCAAGATGAACGTTGCTATTTAAGCCAAGATCGCAAATTCTGCCTATTCGGCACGACATATGTATATATATATATATATATATATATATATATATATATATATATATATATATATATATACATATATATATATATATATATATATATATATATATATATATATATATATATATATATATATATATATATATATATATATATATATATATATATATATATATATATATATATATATATATATATATATATATATATATATATATATATATATATATATATATATAATCGTGTGGACATTTATTATTTGATGGTTCATCAGGTTTTCTTCTCCTTTACCAGGTGCAGGAAATAGAGATGGAACCACTGGAGTTTCCTAGTGAATCACGACCAAACCTGCACAGACCAGAGAAATCAAAAGACTTTTCAGGTAGAAGAGCTTCAAGTCATTAAAAAGAGCTTACAAGAAACAGTATTCTGTGTGTGTGTGTGTGAGAGAGAGAGAGAGAGAGAGAGAGAGAGAGAGAGAGAGAGAGACCATCCTGGATAGATCTGTCATTTCAGCAGAGCCTTCAACACAGGAGGGATGTGGGTGGCCTTACTGTTATGTACAAGGCCAATATTGTCAAAATACCACACTTGGATCCACTTCGAGGACAGCGTGAAACAAGGTTTTATGCCACAAGACGGGCAGAAAGCAGCAACTTCACTCTGGCTGTATCCTTCTCCAGAACATCACTCCATCATCATATATACCCAGGATATACCCAGGATGACTCGAGTATGGAACGCATTCGTACAGCATAATGATGTCAACGAGATAACGTCAGTTGATCAAATGAAAATGCAGACCCACAGATGGCTCCAACTTCATCCTGTTCGCTACTTGTATGTCTCATAACAATCAAAATCCTTTCAAATGAGCTGATGTAGGTAACAGCTCTTAGCTTGTCAATAAAGTTAGGAATCCTTAACCTATAAATAGTTTGTCAATAAAACTAGGGATCCTTAACCTTGTCAAACCCTGTGTAAAAAAAGAGAGAGAGAGAGAGAGAGAGAGAGAGAGAGAGAGAGAGAGAGAGAGAGAGAGAGAGAGAGAGAGAGAGAGAGAGAGAGAGAGAGAGAGAGAGAGAATGGACCCACAAACACACAGGAAGGTCGTTTATTGTCAGCTCTGTGCCGTTCGGGGGGTCGTTTTTCAGGGAATACCAGCGGGAATTTAGTGGAAAGAAATCGAGGAGGTGTGTCTGGACAAAGGTAAACAGATCACTGCGAGGATCAGCCATAAAGTGATAGATATCGACGCTCGGACGTCACTGAAACAGCAGAAAAAACGAAAATATGTTGAGGGAGTTTCACTGAACAGCATGCAGTTCGAAACCACAACAAGCCATCGTTCGACTCCTGTTTGCTAGTTGTTTACAATCTCATCATTATGATTTCGCGAGTCACGTAGATAATTGAGTCACTTAATTCTATACTTGGGCAAACTTATTTATTGCATCTACTGTCCAGGTCATTCCACCTCCTGACTACTCTAAGACTGCAAAAACACTTCCTAGCATCCCTGTGACTCATCTGTGTTGTCTAGTTTCAGATGTTCTCTCGTGTTCTCGTTTAACTTCTTTCGAATGATCTCTCCCTGTTCACCTTACCAGTTCCTCTCAGTATTTTGCACATTGTTATGTTATGTTATCCCAAATAAAGTTCCCACGTTTAGTTCCCTCACTCTCTCTTCACAAGATATACCCCTTAGCTCAAGAGATATCCTCATTACAAACCTCTGCACTTTTTTTTTATTTTTGTGACTTGGCTAACCAGGTGTGGGTGCATACTGGTGCCGCCATACTCTAATGTGAGCCTGACGTACACCGTACTCCTTGCTTAGATATCTGAAAGCTAGTCGTTAGTTTGCTAGACGCATGTGTGTGTGTGTGTGTGTGTGTGTGTGTGTGTTTGTGTGTGTGTGTGTTTGTGTGTGTGTATGCGTGTGCGTGTGTGTATGTGTGTGTGTGTGTGTGTGTGTGTGTGTGTGTGTGTGTGTGTGTGTGTGTGTGTGTGTGTGTTGGTGTTTGTGTGTGTGTGTTTTTGTGTGTGTATGCGTGTGTGTGTGTGTGTGTGTGTGTGTGTGTGTGTGTGTGTGTGTGTGTGTGTGTGTGTGTGTGTGTTTGTGTGTTTGTGTGTGTGTGTGTGTGTGTGTGTGTGTGTGTGTGTTTGTGTGTGTGTGTGTGTGTGTGTGTGTGTGTGTGTGTGTGTGTGTGTGTGTGTGTGTGTGTGTGTGTGTGTGTGTGTATGTTCCACAACTGACTTTTTTTTGCCTCCGTAGATAACTTTTTTTCTCTTCTAAGGTTAAATGAACTTATCAACCTAACGTTTCCCTCATCACAGAGGGAAACGCTGCCCCAATAAAAAATAATTTTGCCATATGTGCCTTTCTTTAAACTTGTCTGCAATATTCTATTTCGTCGAAGACAAGAGTAGCAATATTTGGATAAAATGACGCATAATATCATGAAATAAAGAGAATAAAAGCCAAAGAAAGACAACAAAAGCGTAAAGATAATGTGAGAGATGGAAAATGTGAAAGAAATTAAATGTCTCCGATTTTTTAAAGCCCAGGAACATATGAGGAAGAAAAATCAGGGTCATAAGCATTTTCTTTTCACTGGCAGAGGCAAGACACTCAGTACTGAGCGTAAAGTCATAGTGGAGGGGATGTTGCCGCTTTTGAAATAATCTTTGTCGAAGGGGGATTGGTCTGAGGAATAGGAAAAAAACCTTGAAAAGGAGAAGGGGGATGAGGAAGTATAAGAGAAAGGGGCAAAGGGGTAGGTGAAATAAAAGGTTTTGCCCATTCTCTGGAAGAGGAAACCGTAGTTATGACCTTACTAAAGACCAGGGAGTCAACAAGCGGGAGTTAGATACGGCTGTCATGAAGTTGTCACACGTTGGTAAGAGAATTTTAAACGTTTTGGTTCGTTCTGGACCATTATCAGGTTGAAAACGGTGCAAGACGGTTCGAAATGTCGTCTAAAGTTTCCCCTCCAAATTGTGGGTTATTTGTCGCTCTTCTGCAAACACTCTGCTACATTATTCATGCAACATCCCCCTTCCATCTTCGCCTACCGTTCTTTCCCCCCTGTTATCATTCATTCTCTGATCACTCTCTCTCATTCTCTTCTCTCTCTCTCTCTCTCTCTCTCTCTCTCTCTCTCTCTCTCTCTCTCTCTCTCTCTCTCTCTCTCTCTCTCTCTCTCTCTCTCTCTCTCTCTCTCTTTATGTTTTCATCCTCGGCCACCCCGCCTCTCCTTTCTTTACTTACTTCTCCCATTTACTCCCTCCACTAACTTTCTTACTATTCTTGACCACCACTTTCCATCCTATCCAACTCACCACTACTCTCTATTTCCTTCCTTATTCTTCACTATCTGTCATCGCCCTCTCCCTCTTTCCAGAACTTCCTCTCCCTCCACCGACCTCCTTTTCCTGGTCTCTTGCTTATCACCCTCCTTCCCTCTCCACCCTGATCCAGCACCCTTCCTCTCCAACATAGTCCATCATCCTCCCTCTCCATCATGCTCCATCAGCCTCCCTCTCTCCTCCACACTCCATTACCCACTCTGTCCCTCCTCATTGCACTCCAGCACAATCCAAACACACTCCACCGTCCCTACCCTCCCTCCATCAGAATCCACTACCCTCCCGCCAGACTCCATCCACTTTCGCTATCTTCTTCGTGTATGGAACAGACCAACCATCCTGAGGGATGATTATTTCCAGGTAATACAAACTCCAGCTTTTCTGGAACGAAGCCACAGAAGCTGCCGTAGCTGATGAACCTTTAATGGAATACTTGACGATATCCTCATTGCCCTACTAAAGTCTTCTAGTTCCGGCTGATGGATTTCAACGCCATGTAACCCATCCTGTGTGATGGAATAAGACCTGGAAACATAGCTAGCTTTTATTTCCCTCCTCCAATAAATAAAACAACAAAGGAATAAAACGCTGGGTAAATGATGAGAGAGTAAATAATCAGAGTGACATAAAAACGCAGATAGAATCACCATCACTTTGTAAATTTTAGAGAGAAGAAATTTAAAGTCAGCACAGAGATAAAATTCAGTAATTAAAAATGCTACGTCAGCAGAGGGGAATACAAATAATAAAAGTGTTATTATTATTATTATTATTATTATTATTATTATTATTATTATTATTATTATTATTATTATTATTATTATTATTATTGCCTTTATTTATTATTAAATTTTCAGGGAAACGTTGAGTTCATAAGGTTCATACAGAACATGTGCAATGGCAAGCAATCAGATTTGATCTAAGAAATGGGAGGGTAACTTCAATACCTTGGATCAACAGCCCTTCACCAACACCAAGGCATCCCTTCACGGGGTCCAGACTTCCTTCATCCCTAAAAACAGGGGAAAATAGTCGAGAAGAAGAAGTGGTTCTGAGTGACCCGCTGAGGCGTGTTATATGGTAGAGTCATATTGACATGATAAATTCCGTGTTGGTAAAAGAACAGAATTGCATTCACTTAGTTGTCCTAAGTAAATGCATTTGTGTTTTTTTCACCCTCTTAATTGTCGGCATTTGCTGCTTTCTTACTAAAATATCCCGTGTGGGCGAAATGTTGTCATTAAATAAAGATTTAGTCTGCAAACAGTTTTCTTCTCTCAATATGGAGTGCTGGTGACACACGAAACTGACACCGATTTCCTGAGGGAATAGACAATACTGGAAGAGTGTGGCAGTGTTTTTTAAGACCCGACTGAATAACGAGATCAAGTATGCAACACAAATATTGAATATAGCAAAGAGAGAAAGAGAGAGAAGGAAGAAAGAGCTTAAGCAGACTGATCGATTTTTACGAGATTTTTAACCACCATGAAACTGACTGCAAGGATTAAAACTTCCACGGGGGACTGTGGACTACTGGAGGCAGAAACAAAGAAATTTTTGAGTCGGTGCCTTATTTAATGGAAACAACGTTAATGAGAAGAGATAAGCTGTACAGACCTGACCTAGTTTTTACCCTAAACGAATTAAATAATAAAAAAAAAAAGACGGTGGCAGCGAACATGCGAAACTAAGTTTAGGTCTGGAGAGATTAATAGAAGAAGACACAAACTTAAAGTCATACTTCAGAAGAGAGGACTATGAAGGAATGATAAGATTTGAGGAAGTCTGATTGAGGAAGTCTGATTGTAAACCGAAACTCAGAGGCAGGACATTACAACAGATAATTCAGGCCACACACACGATGCCTCGAGAGTTCACAGAAAATATCACTCTAACCAAAAGAAGAAAAAATATGTGAAACGAAAAGCATATGATTCAGTCAGGAATGCCAGAAGGAGGTGTCAGAGAGCTTGGATGAAATACAAAGCTTGGAAAATGACGGAAAACATGGAAGTGACGAGAGGAGCTATAAACGTTTACTCAGAAATGTGAAGAACAGTGACGTTTCAAAATGATAGAGTATCAGCTCTTAACACAGTGCTAAGAGCTGTGCCACAACCACATAACAGTGATGACTGGAAAGTAGTAAGTGGTTGAATAAAGGAAGGAGGAGGAAGAGGACTTACGGAAAATTACAGAAAAAGAGACAAGCAAAAAAGAAACAGAACACTTAAGATCTCCACAAAAGAATGTAGGGAGCTGATGTCAATGGAGTCAACAACAGAAAGGAACTTTTGTTAACAAAAAAAAAAGTTAACCCACTAACTTACTAGAGATTCAGACAAGCCAGTAATGAATATTCAAAGATAAAGAGAGAAGACAGAAAGTTTGAATAGGAAGAATAAATTAAAGAGTAATTTAAAGCCAAAAGCATTCAAGTTTGTGAAAATCAAATTTAATGTGAAGGATTAAATACGAAAAAGAATTTAGCCAGATGTCGAAATGAAGGAAGAATTTTGTGTGTAGTGATAATGAACAAGAGATTATTACTTGTGGTAATAATTGATAAGTATTTAAAAGAAAAAGAGTATTTTAACTGGGAAGTGAAATAGTTCCCATTGAAATATAAACAAGGAAAGCGCCTTTGAAACCTGACAGAACAATAAAGTGATATTTGAGACAAAGTATCACCCTGAGATTTGAAGGACTGCGAAGGAGAGGTAATCTATGCTCTTTGGATTATCATCAAAGCTTCGTAAAAAAAGGGCAAATTGAGAGAGAAATGGAAAACGGCAAATATTGCTTCAATATTAAAAAAAAAAAAAAGAAACGTTATCTCGCTAACGAGTGTTGTCAAAATGCTGAAAAAAGCCATTAAAGAAAAACAGGTAAAAACATCAGAAGAGCAAAATCCTGCAAACTGATAAACAGATTGGTTTGAAATTAACTAAATTTTGCATATTTAGTGAACTGAGCTTCTGCGATACCTACACAAATTACGGACTTTAAAACTATAAAAATATTGAAGTGAAAGATAATTTACTGGATGAGAGAGTTTTTTTTTCAAATGTGAATATTGATAATGGTATCAACAGTAGGTTCCCAAAACAAAGACAACGATTCGCTTTATGACTTAATTAAGCTTTACGGTCGAGTTACCTCTGTCTAAACTGCTGAGGTTAGGGTAGCAAAGCATAAGGCTCTCTTCCCTCCCTCCACTCCCTCTCGCTGTTCTGTAAACTTGAAAAACTAGTGAAATAGGGTGACCACCTCATTTTGAAAACCGTAAACGGTTATATAAGAAGAAAAACGAAAGTAAAGTTTGAATTTCTACTGCTGCTACTACAACAACTACTAGACACGGTTGATCAGACCCTGATCCACCGCGATGCCTGGTTATGGACCAGACCCTGAACACCCTCCAGGTATACTCCTCCAGGTATACTCCTCCAGGTATACCAATAATACTCCTACTGCTGCTGCTACTACTGCTTCCACTACCATAACCACTGCTTACGCAACCATAGCTAATGCTTACACTAAACGACAGATATCAAGAATCTTTTACTGTTTTTGTAATTTTTCAGAGCCTATAACATGAAGGAGCGACCTACTCCAGTGTGATGCTGCTTCCTTCAAGAAGGTGTCGTGATGCTCCTGAAGATCTCTTAGTGAAAAGAACTGGAGCAACTTTCTCCTTTTTCCTATTGCGCTGTATGACCCTTGCAGGTTTAGCGTTTCAATTTTTTATAATAATAACAATAATATTAATAATAATAATAATAATAATAATAATAATAATGATAATAATAATAATAATAATAATAATAATAATAATAATAATAATTATTATTATTACTATTATTATTATTATTATTATTATTATTATTATTATTATTATTATTATTATTATTATTATTATTGTAGACTCGAGGTTACTTGCACCTCTGTTTTCCCTCTGTTGTTTATCGTCGTCTTTTGCCTCAATTGGAAAAAAAGAACAAAAGGGGCAAGATATTATTAAAGCACAAACGGTCCTGAGAGGATAATAGAAAACTGATAATGAAAATTTCTAGGAATTTGCCTCGTTACTAAATTAGAAATAGTAAGTCGGAAGAGGATCGTTTTAAAAAATTTTGCTTTCACAGAGCGAATGACAGGTATGACGGGATCCAAGAGAAAGTGGAAGATAAAACTATTGGAAAAGTTAGAGGAGATGTATAATACAATAGATGGGACACCACGAGTATTGTATTTTGTCTTTTTTAAGTAGCTGTAGATAATTGTTTAAAAATAATTGCCACACACAAACATACATACACACATAAACAAACATACACATACACACATGACAATGTGTGTGTGTGTTTGTGTGTTTGTGTGTTTGTGTGTATGTGTGTTTGTGTTTCTGTTTGTGTGTGTGTGTATGTGTGTTTGTGTGTGTTTTTTTTTGTGTGTGTGTTTGTGTGTGTGTGTGTGTGTGTGTGTGTGCTCACCTAATTGTGCTCACCTAATTGTGGTTGCAGGGGTCGAGACTCAGCTCCTGCCCCCGCCTCTTCACTGATCGCTACTGGATCCTCTCTCTCTCTGCTTCCTGAGCTTTGTCATACCTCTTCTTAAAACTATGTATGGTTCCTGCCTCCACTACTTCACTTGCTAGGCTATTCCACTTGCTGACAACTCTATGACTGAAGAAATACTTCCTAACGTCCCTGTGACTCGTCTGAGTCTTCAGCTTCCAGTTGTGACCCCGTGTCCCTGTGTCCCCTCTCTGGAACATCCTATCTCTGTCCACCTTGTCTATTCCCCGCAGTATCTTGTATGTTGTTATCATGTCTCCCCTGACCCTTCTGTCCTCCAGTGTCGTCAGTCCGATTTCCCTTAACCTTTCCTCGTACGACATTCCCTTGAGCTCTGGGACTAGCCTTGTTGCAAACCTTTGTACTTTCTCTAACTTCTTGACGTGCTTGACCAGGTGTGGGTTCCAGACTGGTGCTGCATACTCCAGTATGGGCCTAACATACACAGTGTACAGTGTCTTGAACGATTCTTTATTAAGGTATCGGAACGCTATTCTCAGGTTTGCCAGGCGCCCGTATGCTGCAGCGGTTATTTGGTTGATGTGTGCCTCCGGTGATGTGCTCGGTGTTATGGTCACCCCAAGGTCTTTCTCCCTGAGTGAGGTCTGTAGTCTTTGTCCACCTAGCCTATACTCTGTCTGCGGTCTTCTTTGCCCCTCCCCAATCTTCATGACTTTGCATTTGGCTGGATTGAATTCGAGAAGCCAGTTACTGGACCACATGTCCAGCCTCTCCAGGTCTCTTTGCAGTCCTGCCTCATCCTCGTCCGATTTAATTCTTCTCATCAACTTCACGTCATCTGCGAACAGGGACACTTCAGAGTCTATTCCTTCCATCATGTCGTTCACATATATAAAAAATAGCACTGGTCCTAGAACTGACCCCTGTGGGACCCCGCTCGTAACAGGCGCCCACTGTGATACCTCTTCACGTACCATGACTCGTTGCTGCCTCCCTGTCAGGTATTCCCTTATCCATTGCAGTGCCCTTCCTTTTACGTGTGCCTGATCCTCCAGCTTCTGCACTAAACTCATGTGGGGAACTGTGTCAAAGGCCTTCCTGCAGTCTAGGAAAACGCAATCTACCCAACCCTCTCTCTCGTGTCTTACTTCTGTTACCTTGTCATAAAACTCCAGGAGGTTTGTGATACAAGATTTGCCTTCCATGAACCCATGCTGGTTTTTATTTATAATCTTGTTCCTTTCCAGGTGTTCGACCACTCTCCTCCTGATAATCTTCTCCATGACTTTGCACACAATACATGTCAGAGACACAGGTCTGTAGTTTAGTGCCTCGTTTCTGTTTCCTTTCTTAAATATGGGGACTACATTAGCTGTCTTCCATTTCTCAGGTAGTTGCCCAGTTTCAAGGGATGTGTTGAAGATTGTGGTTAGAGGCACACACAGCATCTCTGCTCCTTCTCTAAGGACCCATGGGGAGATGTTGTCCGGTCCCATCGCCTTTGAGGTGTCAAGGTCACTTAAGAGCTTCTTCACCTCCTCCTCAGTTGTTCGTATGTCATCCAACACTTGTTGGTATATTCCCTCTTGATGTTCCCTTCTGTGCTGTCTTCCCAGCCCAGCCCTGTGTCTACTGTAAAACTTCCTTAAATCTCCTGTTCAGCTCCTCACATACCTCCTGATCATTTCTTGTGAGTTCTCCACCTTCTGTCCTTAATCTGATCACCTGGTCTTTGACTGTTGTCTTCCTCCTGAAGTGGCTATACAACAGTTTCGGGTCAGTCTTAATTCTCGATGCTATGTCATTTTCATACTGTCGCTGGGCCTCCCTCCTTACCTGTGCGTACTCATTCCCGGCTCTGCGACTGATCTCCCTATTTTCGTGTGTTCTCTGCCTTCGGTACTTTTTCCATTCTCTATTGCACTTTGTTTTTGCCTCCTTACACCGTCGGGTAAACCAGGGTCTTGTTCTGGTCTTCCCGTTGTTACTGTTGCCCTTGGGAATGAACCTTTCCACTGCCTCCTTGCATTTTGTTGCTACATATTCCATCATTTCGTTTACTGGCTTTCCTGCCAGTTCTCTGTCCCACTGGAACTCCCGCAGGAAGTTCTTCAACCCTATGTAGTCCCCTCTTTTATAGTCAGGCTTTTCCCATTCTACTCCTGTTATTCTCTCCACTTGCAGCTCTACTATGTATTCAAAGCACAGAACCACGTGGTCGCTAGCTCCTAGGGGACTCTCATACTTGATGTCCTCAATGTCTGAGCTGCCCAGGGTGAACACAAGGTCCAATCTTGCTGGTTCATCCTCCCCTCTCACTCTGGTAGTGTCCTTAACATGTTGGTGCATGAGGTTTTCCAGCACCACGTCCAACATCCTGGCTCTCCATGTTTCAGGACCCCCATGTGGCTCCAGGTTTTCCCAGTCAATCTCCCTGTGGTTGAAATCCCCCATAACCAGCAACTTTGCTCTGCTGGAGTGAGCTCTTCTTGCCACCTCAGCAAGTGTGTCCACCATTGCTCTGTTGCTCTCTTCATATTCCTCTCTTGGATTATACATCACTGCAATGACCACTTTGTGTTCCCCAGACTGAAGTGTACCTGCTATGTAGTCTCTTTCTCCCGTCTCATCTATTCCTTCCATTTTCTCGAATTTCCATCTGTTTTTTTTACAGACAGAGCAACCCCACCTCCCCTGCCCCTTCTATCTTTCCTCATGATCTGGTATCCTGGTGGGAAGATTGCATCTATTATTGTCTCCATGAGTTTTGTTTCTGTAATTGCTATGATGTCAGGGGACTTCTCATTGATTCTTTCTTGCCATTCCTCATGTTTATTCGTTAATCCATCTGCATTTGTGTACCAAACCTTCAACTTCTGTTCTAATACTGTAACTGTGGTGCGGGGGTGGAAACAGAGGATCAGGTGTGTGATGGTTGGTTTGGATTGTTCAGTTCCCTTGGGGGTGTCGTGGCTGGAGTCCTTCTGCAGGTGTTTCTGGGGAGCGCTTGTCCTTCCATTTGATCCTGGGTTATTCTGCTCTCCTTTTTCATTTCCTCCCATTTCTCCTTTCGTTTTTGAACTCTCTCTTTCATTGTCTTCCTTTCGTCCTGTGTTTCTGCCTCGGTCGAGTACACCTCCGGAACTCCTGCTTGCCTCTCAGCCGTGCTTTCTCCTGCAGGATCATGGTTCAGATTGATTCTGCCTTGAAGTTACTTTGAGAGGCCGATTCCTTTTCTTTGTGAACCACCCAATTCTCCAGAAAATTTGCCACCTGGGTCATGTCCCCCTCGCCTATCACCTTCATGATGTCTTCAATCCTTTTTTTCTCCTCCTGCTTTCTTTCATCATAAGTTTCCCCTTTAGCTTCGTCTAGCCCATAGACAAACACGGATCTCTCCCTTTCCACCTCCCACTGTGACTCCCATTGCATCCTCTGATGTGTTTTAGTTCCTTCCCGTGGAGTGTTCCTTCCTTCAGTCCCTTCCCTAGTTATGGCCCCTATGCTTCTTGGTTTATCCTTCCTGCTCACCTGCTCCTGGCCCCCACAGGTATCTGGTAAGGTCCTTGCACATGTCCTAGTTTCTTCAATGTCTTCCAACCTCTCTTTCTGTCCTAGAGTGCTCCCTGTCTTTGTTTTGGCCCCATGTGGGTTTGACAGGACCTCTGCATACAGTTTATTTTCCATGCTTCCTTCGGACCTGTTGTCTGTGTTCGATGTAGCCATTGCCGATGCTACTTCTGCAATATCTTTGTCTCTGTGCTGTTTCAGATGTCTCAGCTCCTCTTCTAATCTCTCTATCTTGATTTCTGCTGCTGTGGCCTGTTGCTTCCACCTTCTGCATTCTGCTGCTAACCTCTCTTCCATCTTCCTTTCCAGCTCATCTAGTCTCCTTCCATAGTCTTCCTCCCTTTTTTTGAGCTCTACCTACCATTCCTCCCTCTCAGATTCGTCCTTGGAGGGCCCCTTGTCCTCATCCTGGTTAGGGGAGGGGAATAGATGGTTAGGAGAGGGGATGGATGGTTGTGAGGGGGAGGATGGTTGTGGAGGGTAGAGATAGTTGGGGAGGGAGTTAGATGGTTTGGGGGAGAGAGGGGATGGATTGTTATGGGGAGGAGGATGGTTATTGGAGGAAGGAGGTTGTTGGGCAGGGGGTTAGACGGTTTAGGGAGGGGTTATGTGGTTTGGGGAGGGGTAGGTGGCTAAGGTGAGGTGGTTAGGGAAGGGGTGGTACGTGTTTGTGTCAAGTAATTTTGTGTGTCGGAGGGTGGTGGAGTGTGTGTGTGTGTGTGTGTGTGTGTGTGTGTGTCAAGTGTGTGTCAAGTGTTTGTGTCAAGTGTGAGTGTGTGTGTGTGTGTGTGTGTGTGTGTGTGTGTGTGTGTGTGTGTGTGTGTGTGTGTGTGTGTGTGTGTGTGTGTGTGTGTGTGTGTGTGTGTGTGTGTGTGTGTGTGTGTGTGTGTGTGTGTGTGTGTGTGTGTGTGTGTGTGTGTGTGAATGTGTGTGTGTGTGTGAGTGTCTACCCTGTGTGTGTGCTTGTGTGTGAGGAGGGAGGGTTAGGGGGTTAGGGGGTGGTGTGGTTGAGAAAGATCCGTCGTGTAGGCTGAAATTTAGTCTCATTTATCTTTCCCAATTATGCTACTCTCTCCACTTATTGCCCTTTCTGGATTTACGTGTTAATTGTTGCTGGTTATTATCATTTTCCTTGTTCACATTGAGAGAGTACTTCCTAGCTTCCTGTGTGTGTGTGTGTGTGTGTGTGTGTGTGTGTGTGTGTGTGTGTGTGTGTGTGTGTGCTTCTGTATGTAAGCATTGTCACATTTGTGTATCTGTGTTTAGGGCTGTTAAAAATGGGAAAAGAGAAATATTCTGCGACGTAGGAAACTCCCCCCCCCCTCTCTCTCTCTCTCTCTCTCTCTCTCTCTCTCTCTCTCTCTCTCTCTCTCTCTCTCTCTCTCTCTCTCTCTCTCTCTCTTTCTCTCTTTCTCTCTCTCTTTCTCTCACTATTTTTATCTCTATATATATCTCTCACCTCAACCTCTCTCCCCTTACCCCAATTTTCCTTACCCCATCCCCTCACCCGTACACTCCCCTCCCTCCCTTTCTTTCCCCTCTCTAGTTTACCCTCCCCTCCCCTCCACCCATCACCGTGGTTGCTGGTCAGTTGTGTGGATTAATTGAAAACAAGAATTTTGTGGAGTTTAACGAATGTCAAATTTGTTTTCCCTGTATTTTTTTCGTCTTTATTCCAATGTGAATTTTCACTTTCATGAAATCAAAACACTTGGTATTGTCTATTGCAGATGTTGAGGGGCGGCAGGGAGGGGTAGAGGGAGGGGGTGTGCTAGGCAGAGGGTGGGGGTAGAATGGGGGAGGAGAGGATAGGTGGGGAGTGGGGGGAATGGGAGAGGGGAAAGTTGATGACGTAAACTTAACCTCTCTCTCTCTCTCTCTCTCTCTCTCTCTCTCTCTCTCTCTCTCTCTCTCTCTCTCTCTCTCTCTCTCTCTCTCTCTCTCTCTCTCTCTCTCTCTCTCTCTCTCTCTCTCTCATTACACTTAGTGCCGCGCAGATTGCGAAATAAAGGATTACATCACATTAAAAGTGAACATTTGTTTTGGATATATAGTATATATATATATATATATATAGTATATATATATATATATATATATATATATATATATATATACATATATATATATATATATATAATATATATATATATATATATATATATATATATATATATATATATGTATATTATATATATATATATATATATATATATATATATATATATATATATATATATATACATATATATATATATATAATATATATATATATATATATATATATATATATATATATATATATATATATATATATATATATATATATATATATATATATATATATATATATATAGATAGATAGATAGATAGATAGATAGATAGATAGATATATAGATATTGTAGATAGACTGATAAAGTAGATGGGTAGATGGTAGATACCGAGCCTAAAGATTGGGAGATTATAGATAACGAGTATAGAGACACTCAGAGATCGGGATCACAATCAGGCAGGTATTAAGGGTAGTTAAGAACCACTTAGAGTTCTCTGGCAGTTAAGGTAAGGGTGTGGAGAGGGGAAAGAGGGGGGTAAAGGGAGGGGTAAGAGGGAGGGAAGGAGAGGGGAGACAGTAAGGCATTTATAGATAACTACCGTGGACTCTCTTCACCAACTAGTCTCGTGTTTCCCCTCGCCTCACTCCCCTTGTTTAACAACTTGAGCACGCTGCTCGTTGCAGTTTGAGGCTCGTGATATTCAATGCTGTACTCGCCTATCTGCAGCTGTAGGGGTGTCGAGTCACGGCTCCTGGCACCGCCTCCCAACTGATTATTTAAGCTTCGAGTGATGGTATGGCTTTGTTTATTCTTTCCAGAAGGCTTCCTTGATGCTGTTGAATCGCTCTTTATCCAAGGGATTAAATGTATATATCCCCTTCCTCGGATCAAACACGATTACTTCTTATTCACCAGACATTGTGTGACCCTTGTGTGTTTAGTTGTTCCCAGGAAATTTATTATAAAAATGAATGTACTCACCTAATTGCACTCACCTAAATGTGTATGTGTGAATATGTGCGAATGTGTGTGTGTGTGTGTGTGTATGTGTGAATATGTGTGTGTGTATTACTTGAGAATTAGTGTGTATATGTGTCTGCAGTTCAAGTGTTAGTATGCCTTTGCATATAATTTTTCTGTCAAAATCGCTAAAACTGTCGCCCAACAAAATGTTTAAGCGTTATTATCTATCTCACGAATGACGTAACTTACGAACGGCACAAATAAGAAAATTACGAATGGCGTACTGAAGCTTCATTAAATCCTTCTTCTCCTCTACCCTTTCCCCTGTCCCGTTTAGCGTAATTAAACGTCATAACCCCCTCACGAACAACTTATTTCAAACGCCATTAACCACGAACGAACTGCGTATCGAAACGTCATTAACTACCCCACGAACGACGACGCGTTCGGTGATTTCACTCCCGAGCGCCTGTGGCAGTTCGAAACGCGATAATTTGGGTAAACCCAATCGTTTATGGCCACTCACAACGTCAGGATGAACGGCCACCACACACCCTGAATGTTCCAGTTAAATTCACTGCGACTGTGAAGTGGAGTCAAATTACACCGGGGGAAAACTGCATCGTCCCCTCCCTCGATAGACAGAGAGACGAGGAAGGGAAGGAGGGATGAATATGCTCTCTCTGTTCAGTAATGGAGATTGGCGGGTATAAGAGTGAAGATATTAATAACAGTAACAATGGTTTTAATAAAATAATAATAATGATAATAATAATGATGATAATAATAATAATAATAATAATAATAATAATAATAATAATAATAATAATAATAATAATAATAATAATAATAATAAAATAATAATAATAATGATAATAATAATAATAATAATAATAATAATAATAATAATAATAATAATAATAATAATAATAATAATATTGAATGTTTCTTTAGTTATAGTGATAATTCTAATTATTTTAATTATAATTTGAATTTCTATTATTATTATTATTATTATTATTATTATTATTATTATTATTATTATTATTATTATTATTATTATTATCGCTGCTACTCTTACACAAACCAAATCCGCATACGACTATAAAGAGGAAATGTAACAATGACTTATACATTATTGCCAACTCAAAGAGAAATTGAGGCGTGAATCCCATGTAATCATCACCGATGTTGCAATCTGTTGTTGCAGTTGCATCTATTAATACATCCTTCCCGAGCGCAACTTTTATTTTCGACTCTTCCATTTGGGATTGACAATTCATCAGTGATTGAGAGAGAAAGTGTAACGAATTTTTAGTAATTTTCGTAAAGGTTTTGATTGGTGACAATGGATAAAAATTTTGATAGCAGGAAATAGGTATTAAATGTTGGGTTGAATGCTTGATTTGGGTTAGCACTTAAGCGAGATTAAAATATAATATTTCTGATTAAATGGCAATTTTTTTTTTTTAGTTTGATGAATTAAATGTTAATTAGAAAAAACTTTTGTTTCAGCAGGACAGGATACATCAACATCGTATTGCAGAGATATTCCTTTATGGATTTCATACAACATAGTGTTGAAATCTGTCATCCTGAGCTGGAAGACTTCAGTAGGACAATGAGTATATCGTCAAGTATTAAATAAAACCTTGATCAGCTACGGCAGCTTCAAATGTGACGTTCCAACAGAGATGGAGTTACAATAACTTGGGAATTACCATCTCTTTTTATAACCTATTCCAAACGCATGAGAGATGAGAGTTTTATGAGGATATCTCCATCACAGAACTGGTCAATAAAGAAAAATATATAAACTGGAGAGAATAAAATAGAAAAGGGGGACGGGGAATTTTGGAATACAGAATATATCTATGACTACATCAATATAGGAATAATGCTTGTTACAACAGCCTCTCGAAATTTTAAAACTATAAGCCTTCACCGGCGACAACCAGCCTGAATATCGTGAAAGAAACTCTACTGCATTTGTACCAAGATTAGTTGAGCAGAGCCGAGCTGCATTACATTAACTTGACTTGGAGAGGACAGGTCGCCAGGCCAGTCTAGTGTAAAAAAAAAGCACATCATATTAATTCACACAGATCCTTGCGATGCACGGTAGTTGACACCAGTAAGCCTCAGGCTTACTGGTGTGCCCGGAGCAAGGAGGAAACATGGCTTGTACACAATCTACATACCGTAGCTGCCTGAAAAGAACTAAGGGAAAAAAATCTAGAACTGCTGAGCTGAAGAAGTTAAATCCCAGAGAGCAACCACACCAGTCCATTGTAAGTCAAGTCAGTGGCCAGGAGCCAAGATTCGACCCTACGGAAACAGAAATCGTGAGTACACACACACACACACACACACACACACACACACACACACACACACACACACACACACACACACACACACACACACACACACACACACACACACACACACACACACACACACACACACATACACATCTGTCCTCTCCACAGAGTAAACAGGATAAAAGCCAGACTTTCTTCTCTTCCTCCTCCGTTATTGCTTTTTCCTCTGTTTAATCTAAATTCATATATGCATGAGACAGTTTCTTAGCCTTTTCTTCTATTCTTCTCCACAACTGAAATTAAAGCAGAGTATTTTACATAGTAATCTTTTGTTTTGTTTTATTTTTTTGCAAAGTCTTAAATAAGCCAAAATAGTGAGAAATTTTTAAATAATCCACTGATCTAATGAAGAGCTTTTAAATAACCCACAGTGACGGGGAATTTTACACAATCCAATGAAGAGGATTTTTAAAAATCCAGGCAAGAAGGTTTTTAAATAAACCAGGGAAGAGGGTTTTTAAATAATCCAGGGAAGAGGGTTTTTAAATAATCCAGGGAAGAGGGTTTTTGAACAATACAGGGAAGAGAATTTTTAAATAATCCACCGAAGAGGTTTTTAAAAAGTTCATTGAAGAGAATTTTTAAATAATCCACCGAAGAGGATTTTTAAATAATCCAGTGAAGAAGATTAATCCAAGGTGAGGTGAATTTTTAAATAATCCTCAGCGATGAAGAATTTGTTTTTACTATTACTCGTATATTCTATAAAGATCTAACTCTGTTTCTCGTCTTATACCGTTGATTTGTACATATTTGAACGGCCTAAGAACGTAGTACAGTTATTTATCGGCCTACAAAACGGAGATATTTACCCTTTCATCAAAATCCTCTGGCATTTCATGTCTTGAAATTAATTAGAGATATGGATTATACTGTGACTAACAAAAGTTTAGATAATTAGAAATTTAGATTTTTGGAAGTTTTTGAATACTATTGTGAGTATTACAGCAGCTGAAATATGACGATATAATGATTATAATAACAGGAAATTAGAGCTCATAGTTAACATATTATTGAGATAATTGAAAACTGTATGAAATTTTATATATTCAGAGCACTGATAAGTATTATTATTATTATTATTATTATTTCATATGAGTGTGTGTGTGTGTGTGTGTGTGTGTGTGTGTGTGTGTGTGTGTGTGTGTGTGTGTGTGTGTGTGTGTGTGTGTGTGTGTGTGTGTGTGTGTCTGTCTGTCTGCGTGTTATTCAGTATAATTTAGAGGGATGAGGTGGGGTTGTTGAGGTGGTTTCGGTACTTACAGATGATGGAACAAAATAGGATGACTGGGAGGGTATATAAACCTGAGATGGAAGGAAGAGGGGTAAGGGTCGTCCTAGGAAGGGTTGACAGGAGAGGGTAACTAAGGTTTTGGGTGCTAGGGGCTTGAACATGCAGCAGGATTGAGTGAACATTTCGACCAGAGTGGAGGTAAATGGTTTTTATGGCCTGATGTGCTGTTAGATTGTGAGCAAGGTAACATTTATGAAGGTAATTGGGAAAGCCGGTTAGCCAGACCTGAATCTTCAAGGTGAGAAATATTGTGCCTGCACTCTGAAGGAGAGAGTCGGGTTGTGGATGTCACATTTCGGAGAGTCATCCAAACTCTGATGTCGACACGCAGCCGACAATACAGTGATTGAATGAATGGCGGTGAATGTGTTTCCTTTTTTTTTATCAGGGGGGGGGGGACTACACTACCACGGGGGAAGACAGCCGGGGTGTTAATAAAAAAAGTAATATATTTCTCAGCTGATTGCCTAACCGGTTATAGTGATTTATAATTGACAATAAATTATTTACAAAACAATTGTAATAAGATAAATTCTAATTCTAATACTAATTATAATATTAATAATAATAATACAAAATACAATAATAATAATAATATAATAATAATAATAATAATAATAATAATAATAATAATAATAATAATAATAATAATAATAATAATAATAATAATACTAATAACAATAATAATAATAAAAATAATAATAATAATAATAATAATAATAATAATAATAAAAATGATAATAATAATAATAATAATAGTAAAAATAATAATAATAGTAAAAATAATAATAATAATAAAATAATTATAATAATAATAATGATACTTATAATAATAATAATAATAATAATAATAATAATAATAATAATAATAATAATAATAATAATACATTACTACTACTACTACTACTACTACTACTAATAATAATAATAATAATAATAATAATAACAGTAATAATGACAATAATAACAGTAATTATATTATTATTGAAATTTTCATTATTATCATCATTATAATCCTGAAACCCAATTACTAAGTGCAAACATCAACATTATGCGTAATTACATAATAGAATTACAGCCAAAAATCATCACCCAAATTACAGAAGAAAAATGATTTCTCTCTGCCACTCACGTGAAGCACAAAACGGCTTTTATTTTCTATGACTTTTTTTCCCTCCTGGGTTTTATTTCACCATAAAAGTGATAGAAATATTTATGCAAATTTTTTCACTGTCATTTTGGCAGACGGTGCGAGTGAAAAATTCTGTAATGGCATTAAACAATTGATATTTCTTTCCGCTTAAATTTTTATTATATTGGGGCACGGGGGATATTGTGTTTTTCCTGGTGCTTTTGTGTGTCCATATATGTTGATATACCTGGGGTCACCCATCCAGTTGCTGCTCAATAACACGGAGTTTTAACCTGGATGAAAGTAGAAGTAAGAGATAATTGTTTAGTGCTCAGGGTGTGTGTGTGTGTGTGTGTGTGTGTGTGTGTGTACTCACCTAGTTGTGGTTGCAGGGGTCGATTCACAGCTCCTGGCCCCGCCTCTTTACTGGCCGCTTCTAGGTTATTCTCCCTGCTCCATGAGCTTTATCATGCCTCTTCTTAAAGCTATGTATGGATCCTTCCTCTACTACATCACTTCCCAGACTATTCCATTTCCTGACAACTCTGTGACTGAAGAAATACTTCCAAACATCCCTGTAATTCATAGGAGTCGTCAACATCCAAGTGTGACCCCTTGTTGCTGTGTCCCATCTCTGGAACATCCTATTTCTGTCCACCTTGTCGATTTCTCTCAGTGTTTTACGTGTCGTTATCATGTCCCCCCTATCTCTCCTGTCTTCCAGTGTCGTCAGGTTGATTTCCCTTAACCGCTCCTCGTAGGACATGACCCTTAGCTCCGGGACTAGTCTTGTTGCAAACCTTTGCACTTTCTTTAATTTCCTTACATGCTTGGCTAGGTGTGGGTTCCAAACTGGTGCTGCATACTCCAATATAGGCCTAACGTACACGGTGTACAGGGTCCTGAACGATTCCTTATTGAGATGTCGGAATGCTATTCTTAGGTTTGGTAGCCTCCCATATGCTGCAGCATATAGGCGCCTAGCAAATCTATGCTGCAGCAGTTATTTGGTTGATGTGCACCTCAGATATGCCTGGTGTTATACTCACCCCAAGATCGTTTTCCTTGAGTGAGGCTTGTAGTCTTCGGCATCCCTAGACTGTACTCCGTCTGTTGTCTTCCTTGCCCTTCCCCAATCTTCATGACTTTGCACATGGTGGGGTTGAACTCCAGAAGCCAGTTTCTGGACCAGCCCTGCAGCCTGTGTGTGTGTGTACTCACCTAGTTGTGGTTGTAGGGGTCGAGTCCCAGCTCCTGGCCCCGCCTCTTCACTGGTCGCTACTAGGTCACTCTCCCTGAACCGTGAGCTTTATCATACCTCTGCTAAAAGCTATGTATGGATCCTGCCTCCACTACATCGCTTCACAAACTATTCCACTTCCTGACTACTCTGTGGCTGAAGAAATACTTACTAACATCCCTGTGATTCATCTGTGTATTCAACTTCCAACTGTGTCCCCTTGCTGCTGTGTTCCATCTCTCTAACATTGTCTTTGTCCGCCTTGCCAATTCCTCTCAGTATTTTGTATGTCGTTATCATGTCCCCCTATCTCTCCTGTCCTCCAGTGTCGTCAGGTCGATTTCCCTTAACCTCTCCTCGTAGGACATACCCCATAGCTCTGGGACTAGTCTTGTTGCAAACCTTTGCATTTTCTCTAGTTTCTTTACGTGCTTGGCTAGGTGTGGGTTCCAAACTGATGCCGCATACTCCAATATAGGCCTAACGTACACGGTGTACAGGGTCCTGAACGATTCCTTATTAAGATGTCGGAATGCTGTTCTGAGGTTTGCTAGGCGCCCAAATGCTGAGGCAGTTATTTGGTTGATGTGTGTCTCAGGAGATGTGCCTGGTGTTATTCTCACCCCAAGATCTTTTTCCTTGAGTGAGGTTTGTAGTCTCTGGCCCCCTAGACTGTACTCCGTCTGCGGTCTTCTTTGCCCTTCCCCAAGCTTCATGACTTTGCACTTGGTGGGGTTGAATTCCAGGAGCCAATTACTGGACCAGGTCTGCAACCTGTCCAGATCTCTTTGTAGTTCTGCCTGGTCTTCGACCGAATGAATTCTTCTCATCAACTTCACGTCATCTACAAACAGGGACACTTCGGAGTCTATTCCTTCCTTCATGTCGTTCACAAATACCAGAAACAGCACTGGTCCTAGGACTGACCCCTGTGAGACCCCGCTGGTCACAGGCGCCCACTCTGACACCTCGCCACGTACCATGACTCGCTACTGTCTTCCTGACAAGTATTCCCTGATCCATTGTAGTGCCTTCCCTGTTATCCCTGCTTGGTCCTCCAGTTTTTGCAGTACTCTCTTGTGTGGAACTGTTTCAAACGCCTTCTTGCAGTCCAAGAAAATGCAATCTACCCAACCCTCTCTCTCTCTTGTCTTACTGCTGTCACCCTGTCATAGAACTCCAGTAGGTTTGTGACACAGGATTTACCGTCCCTGAAACCAGGGAGGGTAAATGCTGTGTCACAAACCTACTTGAGTGTGTGTGTGTGTGTGTGTGTGTGTGTGTGTGTGTGTGTGTGTGTGTGTGTGTGTGTGTGTGTGTGTGTGTGTGTGTGTGTGTGTGTGTGTGTGTGTGTGTATGTTTGTGTTGTTTGTCTGTGTGCGAGTGTGTATGTGTCTGTGTATGTGTGCGTTTTTTTTTCGCCTAGGTTTGACTTCAGAAGGACAAAGCGCATCTCCTGGTCCCGTCTCCTTTCCACTAACGTGCCTTACCATATCATACATATTCTTCAAACCGTGCATGGACTCCACTTCTACTACTTACTCAAGGCACTTCTACTTCTCGACCACTGTCAGAATAAAGAAGTGTTTCCTAACATCCCAAAGACTTGTTCACACTTAATTTTCATCTATTTCCCCTTGGTCCTTGATTCCAGTTTGTCTTCTATGTCTTAACGTATGTTGTACGTTATAATTTTTTCTCTTTTCCATTGTTGAATGATGGGTCGGTGTTGTCACTTTGTTGTATTTACAAAGTTCGATCATAGACCCTTGCCTTACTAATTCCTGCCTCTTTCAAGGCAAGAGATGCCAAGCCAGTGTCAATCAATAGTCTTCAGGTAATTCTTTCTCGCTAGGCGGCGGGAGTTTTGCTGCATTCTAACGGCCCCCTTCAAGGCAGGCGAAATTACAGAGCTGGAAAATGTACAATGAATCTTCACAGCTCACATAAGCTTACTCAGTCAAGCACCAAAATTACTGGGAACACTTCAGGTCTCTGGAACTGTATTCTTGGAACGTAGGCGAGGGAGGTACATTATAATTTACACCGGGAAGATACTGAATTAACTGGTTCCAAACCTACAGGGAGCGATGAGTTCATCGAGAGAGAACGTATTAAGTGTTAAGGGACCTCGATTCTTCAGTACCCTAACTTCATACGTCTTCAAGAGGAAACTTGACAGATTACTCAAAACAGTTCCTGATGAGGCGGGTTGTGGTGTATGTGTTGGATTGTGGGCTCCAACTTCCTGATCGATCAGACCAGTAACAAGGAGGCCTGGTCTGGGACCCAGGCCAAGAGCGAGTCTTCCTTTACTATGTTGTAGACTCTACTCAGAGGCTGAAAAAAAAACGTCCCTATAGATCACCTGTGTCTTTACCTTCTATCTACGCCCTCTGGCACCTCCTCTTATTTCAGACTCTCCCTATCGAATGCCTAGTCTCATTATCTTTAAGTGGTAGCCTGAAATTTAAGTGGTTGCCTAATATTTAAGTGATTGTCTGAAATTTAAGTGGTAGCCCGATTTTTTTTTCTAGGTTTTCGTTTATAACTTGAGAACGTCTCATCCTATCGGCTTCAAACTTTTAACGTTAGTGTACTCTAACCAGTGCAAAGGTTCATACAAAAATTTGCAGGTGATGGCGCCGTCTCAAACCTAAGAAAGAAAACTTGAGATTATTATCGGAGTGTATAGGCGCCATTTTGCCCATTCTGTTTTTAAAGTGGTGAGGTATTATTTGTGTGTGTGTGTGTGTGTGTGTGTTTATTGATATGACAACACAGGTGAGACGTTTCTGGCTGGTTTCTACCCTCACTCTTCCTGGGAGCTAGGCTCTTTCTCCCCTCCCCCTTCACCCTCGTCCCCTGCTTCAATTCCCCTCCGCCAGTTGCCATTACCCTGGGGTGAGCGTTCAGTGTTGCCTCCTCCAGGAACCACCACAATCTCACGTTGAAAATCTCGCACCGCGTTCCCAGCCTGTAATAAATCTTTGCAGGTGTGCTCACACTCTCCCACCTCCCCTCTCCCCGTCTCCTTTCTCCCCACGCCTCTATCTCTCCCCCTCTCCCACCACCTCTCTTCCCTCTCCCTCCCATCACTCCCCTCTTCCCTCCTATAACCCCATCTCTGTCTCTGTCTCTCTCTCCTCTCAGCTCCTTGGCCCCTACCCTCCCACAACTAAACACCCCTTCCCCTCTCACCCCTCCCTTCTCCAACCTCCCAATTTCTCCTCTATCCTTCCTATCTCTCCCCTAGCCCTCCCCTTCTTCCCATCACCCACCTCCTCCCCTACCCTCAACTCCCACCTCTAATTCTCTATGGCCTCCACTCTCCACACACTTCCATAGTTTTTTTTCTTCTATTTATTCTTCCGGCCACTTTTATGGTGTTTCGAAACCTCATTGGCTGAAAATGATGGTGGTAGTTGTGGTTGTGCTAGTTATGATGGTAGCAGTGGTGGTGGTCGTAGTACTTGTGGTTGTGGTAGTTGTAATGGTGATAGTAGCGGTGGTACTAGTGGTGAGGTGGTAGTGGAAGTAGTTTTAGTAGTGGTGTGGTGGTAGTGGTGGTTGAATGGTGGTGCTTGGATAGTGGTGATGGTTGGCTGGTGGTGATTGGATGATGGTGGTGGTGATAGTGGTGGTTGTGGTGAAGTGGTGGTGGTTGAATGGTGGTGGGTTTACCACCCGTCACTCATTTATCAAGCTTATCCTTCACCCATCACTCACCCATAAGACACCCATATGTCACTCATCACACACCCAGCAATCACACATCCATCACTACACCTATCATTCAGCCATCTTTCACCCATCATTTAGCCATCTACCACCCATTCTTCAAATATCACACTCACCACTCACCCATCCCTCCCTCATCAAAAACCCACCACTCACCCATCCCTCATCCACCACTCACTCATCCCTCGCTCATCACTTCACTCTTAATTAGTGGTTAAGGAAGTCAAGTGAGGAACCTTGTTAGTGTCACTTTTCTCAGAGATGTTTTCTCCCTCTCACATTATTGACGATGCTGTCAGTGTTCCTCCACAGTTTTTGAAGGTGACCATTTCTTCTTCTTGTTTTTTCTGCCACAACGTCAGTGTCTCATCATGATCCAGTAACCCAAAAAATGAAACACATTCACCATCATTCACTACCTTGCTTACTACCGAATATATATATATATATATATATATATATATATATATATATATATATATATATATATATATATATATATATATATATATATATATGTATGTATATATATATATATATATATATATATATATATATATATATATATATATATATATATATATATATATATATATATATATATATATATATATCTATCTATATATATATATATATATATATATATATATATATATATATATATATATATATATATATATATATATATATATATATATATATATATATATATATGCAAGGAATTCGCGAGAGCATGCGAAATATACACTGATCTTATTATTGCCAGAGATCAGTGTTTGTGTATATTTCGCATGCTCTCGCGAATTCCTTGCATTGTTCAAATCTCTAGTAAGGCTGATGCATGCAAGGGATGAGATGAAAAGCTGTAAGACTTCTCTCTGAAAGCTGGCTGCCTTGGATCAAACGTGTAGCTCATGCTACACGCCAAGGTATTGGTCCAGTGTGGGTAGATTGGTAAAGCACTGCGTACCTTGTTATAAGGTTCGTAGGTTCGAGTCTCCTTCAGCCAGAGATCAGTGATTGTGTATATTTCGCATGCTCTCGCGAATTCCTTGCATTGTTCAAATCTCTAGTAAGGCTGATGCATGCAGGGGATGAGATGAAAACCTGTAAGCCTTCTCCCTGAAAGCTGGCTGCCTTGGATCAAACGTGTAGCTCATGCTACACGCCAAGGTATTGGTCCAGTGTGGGTAGATTGGTAAAGCACTGCGTACCTTGTCCTAAGGTTCGTAGGTTCGAGTCTCCTTCAGCCAGAGATCAGTGTTTGTGTATATTTCGCATGCTCTCGCGAATTCCTTGCATTGTTCAAATCTCTAGTAAGGCTGATGCATGCAGGGGATGAGATGAAAAGCTGTAAGCCTTCTCCCTGAAAGCTGGCTGCCTTGGATCAAACGTGTAGCTCATGCTACACGCCAAGGTATTGGTCCAGTGTGGGTAGATTGGTAAAGCACTGCGTACCTTGTCCTAAGGTTCGTAGGTTCGAGTCTCCTTCAGCCAGAGATCAGTGTTTATATATATATATATATATATATATATATATATATATATATATATATATATATATATATATATATATATATATATATATATATATATGTCGTGCCGAATATGTAAAACTGGTCAATTAGCAAGAACTCATTTAAAATTAAGTCCTTTCTAAAATTTTCTCTTATACGTTTAAACATATATTTTTTTCATTAATGTTGATGTAAAAATTTATAATTTGCACCAAAAGAATCTTAGAAAACTTACCTAACCTTATTATAACAAGCGCAGTTTATTTTAGCCTAGCCAAACTAAATACATTTTAGATTTGATTACAATAATTTAATACTAAACAAACTCAGTGAAATATATTTTTTTCGTTAGGTTCAGAATGATTCTGGTGAAATTATTGCATACACAAATTTTCGCTTGTCCTATATGGCAAGATGAGCGTTGCTATTTAAGCCAAGATCGCAAGTTCTGCCTATTCGGCACGACATATATATATATATATATATATATATATATATATATATATATATATATATATATATATATATATATATATATATATATATATATATATATATATAGTCCACTTATTATACATTATATGGAATCCCTTAGCCTCGGAGAAGTGAAATATTTTCTAGGTAAAGTCTAAAGACCCTTCCTAGAATTCACTCTGGCATTAGATTTTTTTCCTAACACCCCATGGATGTTTTCTTTTTTATATCTCTTTTCCTCGCCTATTGCTGTGCTGCTTACGGCTGTTTATTGATAGATAATTTCGTCATACTTTACATCTCTTGTAGCAGAAAGGTCCTCTCCTAAGTGCGGTTGTTTTGGTGAACTGTGGCTGTTATTTTTTGTAAAGGTAGCATTTACTCAAGACACCCTTAAGAAACTCCTGATTAAGAATTGCCCTTAAAAACCATAGCTGTATTTGGTTACACGGTGTAGAAGTTCCAGCTCTTTTTACATCGATCAGACTTGAAAGCTTTTGACATCAAGGACAAATCTGAGCAAACAGTCTGCTGGAAGAGCGCAGGAATCTCATGTCTTGTCTCTTCATTTCATTTTTTCCCCACCAGTCTCGTTGGGTTAATAGTGCTAATAAATGAATTGTGAAAAAGTTCTCCTTGTTGAAATCTGTCTTGGCTTTCGTAGAAATTTCTGATGGGAGTGAAGCAAACATCAGGATTTATTCATCCTTGGCTTTGTGAGAAATGGACACGAAAACATTCACATGGGACACCCAGACTGAAGGCGTTTCGATCCTTGGGCCTTGATCATGTTCAGATAGATGTATTTGCTTTCTTACTAAAAAAATTCTCGATTTTTTAGTGATTAGCATATTCTCTGTTGACTTGTTGTTAATACACACACACACACACAAACACACACACGCGCTCATATAAATTTTCCCAATTCAGTTTTATCATAAAGTCAATTTCAACATTACTGGAACCACTGAGGGCACTTTCTGTACCGCCACGATATACCGCGTTGAACAAGAGACACACCGGCATTTCTGCGCGAGGAAAAAAATAATTGTGTATGTAAAGAGAATAGGGGCAAAAATAATTATTGTAGAAATGGTTTTGCCATCAGGAACACAATCAACAAAGGGCTTTTGAAATAGAGATTGCTGTCATTAAAAAAGCGCATTATTGGGTCTCTTTTGTGCTTTTGAATTGAAGAGTAAAAATTTATTTGCATGTAATTGGTTGGGATTTTGTTATCGTATGTAGGGATATGTGTGTGTATGGATTCGTGTTTGTATTGCTGTGTGTGTGTGTGTGTGTGTGTGTGTGTGTGTGTGTGTGTGTGTGTGTGTGTGTGTGTGTGTGTGTGTGTGTGTGTGTGTGTGTGCGTGCGTGCAACAAACGTTGCACCAAAGTTGCAACAACAGCAAAACCAACAGTTGTAACATCATGCCCCTCAACAGGAGCAGTGACTGCATGTGCAGCATCAACGGGAGCAACATACTGAAACAGCGGGAGCAGGAGCAACACCAGCAACATGTGAAACAGCAGCAACAACAAAAGTAATATACTTAAGTTGAGCGCTAAACCCGAAAGGGTAATTGAAACAGCAGCAGCAGCAGCAGCAGCAGCAGCAGCAGCAGCAGCAGCAGCAGCAGCAGCAGCAGCAGCAGCAACAACAACAACAACAGGAGCAGCGGAAACAACAACTGAAAAGTAAAAGCTGAAGCAGTAGCGGCAGCAAGAAGCAGCAACAACAACAGTAACAACATCAGCAGCAGCTGAAGCAGGAGGAGTAACATCAACAACAGCAGCAGCTGAAAGAGCAGCAGCAACAACAGAGAAACGAGGCAGCATAGTCAATGTGCCTTTAGAGTGAGCCGGTATTAGCCCCTAAGTCTGTTTACGGAAGCCCAAGGGAGTCCAAATAAGCCTGAAAAAAAGCCCAAGCAAGCCTAACTAAGCCCAAGAAAGCCTACGTAAGCACAAGGAATCCCAATGGAATTCCCGAAATACAGTATATATGACAGCAGCGGCTGGCTTTATTCCCAGTGACAACGATCTTTACCTTACAGAACGCACTTTCGAGCCTCCAGCCCCTTAGTAAACAGTAACATCTGGTGGTAAGCACTATCAAGTACTCGATGGTAGTTAAAGCTGCTTATAACCTGCGCAACACCAGTCAACGATACATTAATCCCTACAATATTAGTTAAGGTGAGTTCTCCGTATATGTACAACGAGAGATGCACAAATCTCCAGGCTGAGGGACTGATTACCTCAAAATCCTTCGCATCTACCACCGCGCTTCGACGGTAGAAATCCACTGGCTGGCGAAACGTTCCCACGATGAACATTACAAAATATTGCACAAATGTTTCATTCTCGACCCCTCTCAGTGTTTGTATACGAAGGTGTACACGTCTTGGTATTTTTATGCTGAGTCATCTACGCAGGAAATTTACGTACTTTTCGGTGTATATGTCATTCTGAATAGGTAAAATTGGTCAATTAGCAAGAACTCATTTAAAATTAAGTCCTAAAATTTTCTCTTATACGTTTATGGTAATGTAAAAATTATTAATTTTGCACCAAAAGAACCTTAGAAAACTTACCTAACTTTGTTATAACAAGCGCAATTTAATTTAGCCTAATCCAACTAAATATACTTTAGGTAAGTTTACAATAATTTAATAATAAACAAACATAATGAAATTTTTTTTTTCGTTAGGTTCAGAATGATTTTTTGCGAAATTATTACATACACAAATTTTCGCTTTTCGCTTGCCTTATTCGGCAAGAAGAGTGTTGATATTTAAGGCAAAATCGAAAGTTTTACCTATTCCGCACGACATATAAAATATATATTGAGAGAGATATACTTCTGGTGCATATACATAGCATAATACACACCTCTCCATATATGCACACTAAGAGATACAGACTCCTCAGTATAATAGACAAGCACGTACATCTCAAGGTACATATATATTCTCTAGGTATATATATATATATATATATATATATATATATATATATATATATATATATATATATATATATATATATATAGATAGATAGATAGATAGATAGATAGATAGATAGATAGATAGATAGAGAGAGAGAGAGAGAGAGAGAGAGAGAGAGAGAGAGAGAGAGAGAGAGAGAGAGAGAGAGAGAGAGAGAGAGAGAGAGAGAGAGAGAGAGAGAGAGAGATACACCACTTCCTTTCAGCTACAAAACAATGTTTGGTTACCATTTTGGGGAAGAAATTTAACAGCAAAATTATAACTTAAATGTGGAAGTATTTTAGTACAAAAAAAATCCAGAAGAGAAAACTGTTGCGCAAAATTTTTAAAGTTTTAAACAAGAGAATAAGAGTAAAAAATATTTAGAGAGATTTTAGGCATTTGTGAACAAGATATAATTTTGACATTCTTTTTTTTATTATTTGTTTAAAAAAATGGACTAGGCTTACGAAAAACAGATTTATATTGTAAAATTTGAATATTTTTTTGGTCGTGTAGTACATTTCTTGACGCGATTAAGCGTAAAACTTTTCGTTCTGCAAATATTTGTTATATTTTTGGAGCTGGTTAGTTTAATAGGTTTAAACCCTATCGACTACACGGAGGTCACTGAGGTGTGCATTAACTTGTTAAGATGTGTTAGTTATGTTAAATTTTGTTTATCTAGGTGTGACATCATTAGTTTTAAAACCAGTATTTTATATATTTTTTAAATTAGTCTGAAATGCAAAATTATTTAATACATAAAATAAATACTAAAAAATTTTCAATTATATTAAAAATTAATATCTAATATTAGGTGATTTTAGTGTTTTTATTCAGAAATATTAACATTTATGGTTTTGCAAAGAATTATCTATTACTGTTGAATATTTTTTTTTGTAAATGAAGTGATATCAAAGGTGGAAGTTTAAAAAAAAATAATTAAAAATTGCATTTTTTTAAATGTGGAGGCGACATTAAATAACGAGAGGTCATCTATAATGATCAGCAGCGCCATTACCACCACTGCCACCACCACTGCCACCACCGCTGCTACCACCACTGCCACCATCGCTGCCACCACCACTGCCACCACCACTGCCACCATCGCTGCTACCACCGCTGCTACCACCACTGCCACCACCACTGCCACCACCACTGCCACCACCACTGCCACCACCACTGCCACCACCACTGCCACCACCACTGCCACCATCGCTGCTACCACCGCTGCTACCACCACTGCCACCACCACTGTACCACCACTGCCACCACCACTGTACCACCACTGCCACCACCACTGTACCACCACTGCCACCACCACTGTACCACCACTGCCTCCACCACTGTACCACCACTGTACCACCACTGCCTCCACCACTGTACCACCACTGCCACCACCACTGTACCACCACTGCCAGCACCACTGTACCACCACTGCCAGCACCACTGTACCACCACTGCCACCACCACTGCCACCACCACTGCCACCACCACTGCCACCACCACTGCCACCACCACTGCCACCACCACTGCCACCACCACTGCCACCACCACTGCCATCACCACTGCCACCACCACTGCCACCACCACTGCCATCACCACTGCCACCACCACTGCCACCACCACTGCCACCACCACTGCCACCACCACTGCCACCACCGCTGCTACCACTGCTGCCACCACTGCTACCACCGCTGCTACCAGTGCAACCACCACTGCCACCACCGCTGCTACCACCGCCGCAGCACCAGTATTACCATTATCACCAGAAATATCATTGCTACTAACATTAATAATACCACCATTATTACTCTTAATAACATTGCCTCTATCACCTCTACCAGCATCACCTCAACATCTACATGACTACTACCAGCCACCACAACCACCACTACATCCACCATGACTACTACCGGTCACCACAATCGCCACAAGCACCACTACGTCCACCATGACCACTACCAGTCACCACACTATAGCCTCCACTGTTGCCAACAGCATCACAGAGCATCCATCATCAAAACTCTCAGCTACCACCGCAACCACCACCATCCAATTACTCCGCCACACTTCCACAACCAAACTCCCCCTACTGCCACTACTACAATCACCAACACAAGTGTTACCACCACCACCACCACCCCTGCTGTACACCGCTGCTAATACTACCACCACCACCATCACCCCTGCTGTACACTGCTGCTACGACCACCACCACCACCACCATCCCTGCTGTACACCGCTGCTAATACTACCACCACCACCACCACCCCTGCTGTACACTACTACAACCGCCACCACCACCCCTGCTGTACACTGCTGCTACGACGACCACCACCACCACCACCTCTGCTGTACACTGCTACCACGACCACTACCACCACCCCTGCTGTACACTGCTGCTACGACTACCACCACCACCCCTGCTGTACACTGCTACTACGACTGCCACCACCACCACCACTACCACCACCCCTGCTGTACACTGCTATTACGACTACCACCACCACCCCTGCTGTACACTGCTACTATGACTACCACCACCACCACCTCCCCTGCTGTACACTGCTACTACGACTACCACCACCACCCCTGCTGTACACTGCTACTATGTCTACCACCACCACCACCACCACCACCCCTGCTGTACACTGCTATTATGACTACCACCACCACCACCACCACCACCCCTGCTGTACATTGCTACTATGACTACCACCACCACCACCCCTGCTGTACACTGCTACTACGACTACAACCACCACCACCACCACCACCACCACCCCTGCTGTACACTGCTACTATGTCTACCACCACCACCACCACCACCACCCCTGCTGTACACTGCTATTATGACTACCACCACCACCACCACCACCACCCCTGCTGTACATTGCTACTATGACTACCACCACCACCACCCCTGCTGTACACTGCTACTACGACTACCACCACCACCACCACCACCACCACCACCACCACCACCACCACCACCACCACCCCTGTTGTACACTGCTGCTATGACTACCACCACCACCCCTGCTGTACACTGCTACTATGTCTACCACCACCACCACCAGCACCCCTGCTGTACACTGCTACTATGACTACCACCACCACCACCACCACCACCCCTGCTGTACACTGCTGCTATGACTACCACCACCACCCCTGCTGTACACTGCTACTATGTCTACCACCACCACCACCACCACCACCCCTGCTGTACACTGCTACTATGACTTCCACCACCACCCCTGCTGTACATTGCTACTATGACTACCACCACCACCACCCCTGCTGTACACTGCTACTACGACTACCACCACCACCCCTGCTGTACACTGTTACTACGACTACCACCACCACCACCCCTGCTGTACACTGCTACTACAACCACCACCACCACCCCTGCTGTACACTGCTACTACAACCACCACCACCACCCCTGCTGTACACTGATACTACGACTACCACCACCACCACCCCCAACCCTGCTGTACACTGATACTACGACTACCACCACCACCACCACCACCCCTGCTGTACACTGCTACTACGACGACCACCACCGCCACTGTAACCACCTCAGGCACGCACGTCTTACCTTAATGTGACAACAGATCGCTCTTGGAGTTTTCACAGATTAATTACACATTGTAATGATGGTTTCCTTGAGAGTGAAGATTGTTGTGAACTTATGAACTGTTCAACTACAGTCCAGTGAACTCTGATACACTTTTATATATACACAAGTGATTATTATCCTATTATTACCTGTGTGTGTGTGTGTGTGTGTGTGTGTGTGTGTGTGTGTGTGTGTGTGTGTGTGTGTGTGTGTGTGTGTGTGTGTGTGTGTGTGTGTGTGTGTGTGTGTGTGTATGTGCGTGCGTGTGTGTACTTTTGTGTGTGTTTACTGGCCTACATGTATTCACTTATACGGGATTGCATGGGTCGAGTCTCAGTTGCTAGGTTCACTATCTCCTATCTTTTAGAGCCTAACCGTACCCATTCTTATAGCTATGCCTGTGTGATCAAATATTTGTTGTTACAGGAATAGGTTTTGCAGCAACACAAACCAGAAAAGACGAGTTTAATCATGAACTGTATAATTTCAAACGAGAGATGAAACACCACCACCACCGCCACCACCACCATCACCACCACCGCCACCACCACCATCACCACCACCAACAACACCACCACCATCACCACCAACACCACCACCTCTACCATCACCTCTACCAACACCACTACCATCACCTCTACTAACACCACCACCATCACCTCTACCACTAGCACCACCATCACCACCACCTCCACCACCACCTCCACCACCACCATTACCACCACCACCATCCCCACCACCACCATCCCCACCACCCTCACCACCACCATCAACACCACCTCCACCACCAGCACCACCACCACTACCACCACTAGCATCATCACCACCACTTCTACCACCACCATCACGACCACCATCACCACCACCTCCACCACCACCTCCACCACCACCACCACCACCACCACCACTACCACCACTACCATCACCACTACCACCTCTACCACCACCACCACCACCACTACCAACATCATAATTCAGTAAACCAATCAAAGTGCAACAGCTACTGAAGCTGCCAGAAAGGCTTACACATAACAGACCATAACCTTCTGTGGTAAGGAAACAGAGACAACAGATGCACTAGCAGGTTTGACAGCCGCACCAACAGACAACAGAAGAGAGTAAGACAGTAGAGAACAACAGATGCACTAGCAGGCTCGACGGCCGCACCAACAGACAACAGAGACAACAGATGCACTAGCAGGCTCGACGGCCGCACCAACAGACAACAGAAGAGGGTGAGACAACAGGTAAACCACAAGTCTCTGCCATCAGCCAGAGTGGCCTGGTGTCCGCCACCAGTCCCAGTTGAAATTACAAGCCAAGGCAAATTTGTTACTCTGCAGGGGGATGGGCGGGGCGGGGATGGGTCGGGGCGGGGATGGGCGTGGCGGGAGAGTTAGGTTGGTCGGGGATGGGTCTGGGCGTGGGGTGGAGGGTGGAATGGTCGTTGGAATAGGGGGAGGGGGTTAGGAGAGCGGGTAGGGACTGTCTGAACAGGGTGAGGTTGGGGCGTGGTTGAGGGGGGGGGGGTTAAGGGGTGGGTAGGGGTAGGGTAGAGCGGGTGGGGGTCTGTCTGAACAGGGTGAGGGTGGGGCGTGGTTGAGGGGGTGTTAATGGGTGGGGCGGGGCGGGGTAGAACGGGTGGGAGCGGGTTTCGGTGGGGCGGGGCAGACACTGCGGCCCCGACAACCCCCGAAAAAAAGGGCCTCGGGAGGCAGAGAAAACTCACACGGTAAAAAATAATGACCCCAAGTTTTATAATTAGGGAGATGCAGTGGGGCCAGCTCCCTGGATGAGTGGGATGGATGAGTGGATCGGCCGAATGGATGAGTGGGTCGGCCAGATGGACGGGTGGGTCGGCCGGATGGATGAGTGGGTCGGCCGGATGGATGAGTGAGTCGGCCGGATGGATGAGTGATGGGTCAGCCGGATAGAGAATGTAAACACAACATCAACTACCTCCCCCACCCCTTCCCGGTCTCTATAAACAATACGAACAAATTAAAAGTTTAACAAATAATCACAATATACAAAAACTAATAAATCCTAATACAATTTTCTTATTAAAAACACAAAATAAAATTTGAGGAACACGAAGAATTATAAACTAGACGATAATAATAATAATGATAATAACAAGAACAATAATAATAATAATAATAATAATAATAATAATAATAATAATAATAATAATAATAATAATAATAATAATAACAATCATAATGATAATAAATACCATTGTATTTACAAAATTAGTTGATGGTGAGGGGGAAGTGCTGTAAGATCTGTACAATCTCTTCAAGATCTGTACAATGTCTTCAAGGTCTGTACAAACTCTACAATGTCTGTACAAACTCTTCATGGTTTGTACAAACTCTTCAAGGTCTGTACAATGTCTTCAAGGTCTGTACTAACTCTTCAAGGTCTGTACTAACTCTTCAAGGTCTGTACTAACTCTTCAAGGTCTGTACTAACTCTTCAAGGTCTGTACTAGCTCTTGAAGGTCTGTACAAACACTGGTCAATGATACACTGGATAAGACACATGTACAACTCTTCGTTATCTTGACTGTAGAAGCGTTCCCGCCAACCAGAAGCTTTATCAAGACTGCACAGAGAATAATATTGCTGACGGTGGAAGATATGAAGAAGTGGTTTGAGGAGATCAGTCTCCCAGCCCAGAGGAATCAGCTGAAGACGGTGGAAGACGTGAAGAATAAGTTTGAGATGATCAAACCTTAGTGTTGTGCAAATGTCTTCTCCATTAATTGCCGGTCTTGCAACCCTTTAATAGTTAGTAGTACGTCAAGGTGTTGTATTCCTGGAGATGACGCGGGTACTAGTAGTATCATATATATATATATATATATATATATATATATATATATACATATATATATATATATATATATATATATATATATATATATATATACTCCAGCCTTGGCACACGTCTCGACCCACAGACCATCCGCATCGGTGTTGCCCTTCGACTTGCCGCCCCTATTCTCGCCGAACACAGGTGTATTTGTGGCAGTGAAGCAGCAGACCGATTCGGGTACCATGGTCTTGTGTGCCGTAAATCCGAGGGAAAGATTGCAAGACATGAGGAGGTTAATAACATTATCAAGAGGAGCCTCACAACAGCTGGATGCCCAGCAGTAAGGGAGCCACCCCAACTATGCAGATCTGATGGCAGCCAGAAGCGTCCAGATGGTATCACCCTTCAAGCCTGGACAGATGGGAAGCAGGTGGTGTGGGACTATACATGTGCATCTACCTTGGCTGATACCTATCTCCAATACACCAGGGAGGAAGGAGGGGCAGCTGCCAGCTTTAGGGAGTCCCAAAAGTCTAGAAAATATGGAGAACTTGCCCATCATTATATGTTTGTTCCCATAGGCTCAGAGACCCTTGGCTCATGGGGAAAGAGTGCATCTAATTTCCTTAAGGAGCTGGGAAAAAGACTCATCAGGGTAACTAGGGATCCCAGGGCAGCTAGTTTTCTGTTCCAGCGGCTCAGCGCGGCTGTTCAAAGGGGTAATGCATGCTGCATTTTGGGCACACGCCCCAGCTCTGAGGAGCTGGATGAGATTTTCGCCTTATAATCGGTGATACACACGTAACAACATGTATATATATATATATATATATATATATATATATATATATATATATATATGTATATATGTATATATGTATATATATATATATGTATATATATATGTATATATGTATATATATATATATGTATATATGTATATATATATATATGTATATATATATATATATATATATATATATATATATATATGCCATCTTTATATCAACAATGTATCTCTTAAATCTTCTGTGCCATATTATGTAATAAAATATTCCTATTGGTAAAAAAAAATAGTTTAAAAGATGGGGTGGTAGGGGAAGTGGAATATTCAAATGGCTTCAGGAAGAAATCCAAATATTCTTCCTTGAAGCCTTTTTATCCACTTCTCCGAGGCTGTGGGTCCCACAATTTACACCAGAGGTGGACCCCATCCTATATGTATATATATATATATATATATATATATATATATATATATATATATATATATATATATATATATATATATATATATATATATATATATATATATATATATATATATATATATATATATATATATATATATATATATATATATATATATATATATATATATATATATATATTGTAAAATATTTCAAGCCTCATGGGAAATGAAAAATAAAATCTGGAGCAGCGCTCAAGGCAGAGGAGTAGAACTATATTTTCGTTTTCTGTGAAATATATTAAATGGAATACACAACTGTGGAAAGGAAATTGATATAACAGTCTGGGTTGACACATGATAATAATGGGAATAATAATAATTTTTAAAATTATCTTGATTATGTGTATCACATCAGCATTTAGCGACTAAATCTCATTAACTCACTATATGATGTAAATTCGCATCTGCCTCGTACAATTATAATGCACCCTGGGTTGTTTACACGAGCGTGATTGGCTAGGGTTATGCTCAGCTGTACTGAATCGAGTATTAAGTGTTTATGAGCCAGTGATTGGCATGGCAGATGAGTTGAGAAGAGCATTGATTGGATGTTGAAGGGAAGAGTATTCTTGTTTGTAGGCAACTGTTATTGTGCTGGTTTGCCAGACACATAAATATACAGAGTCAGATGGAAATAAAATACCCTTAGATTGAAACCAGGGCCACCACCAACACAAGGGCCACCACTAACACCAGGGCCACCACCAACACCAGGGCCACCACCAACACCAGGGCTACCACCAACACCAGGGCCACCACCAACACCAGGGCCACCACCAACACCAGGACCACCACCAACACCAGGGCCACCACCAACACCAGCACCAACGACACTCGCACCAACAACAGCAGCACCAACAACAATACCAGAAAGAACAACAACGCCAGCACCAACAACCACATCAGGGCCACCAACAACAACACCAGCACCAACAACATCAGGGTCACCAACAACAACACCAGCACCACCAACCACATCAGATCCGTCAACAATAACACCAACAACAACACCAGCACCAACAACAACGTCAGCAGGGTCACCCATCATCACCTTATACCCCAACACCAGCATCAATACCAACGCTAATGCCAACAGGAACTCCAGCGTCTCAAAATTGCCTTTACATTTTTGTCAGTATCTCCAGCATACATTGGAAGAAAAAAGTTACAATTGCAGATTGACCAAAAGCCTGTCAAAGCTGACGGATTGAACTATCTCAAAATTACCTCTCCACTTCTTCCATTGTCTCCTGTATGTATATATTTTATATTGGATCGATAAAGCTACTGATTAGTGAAACGTCTCATCAGTAAAGATATCCTGGTGTTGTAAATGACTCACGAAATCGTAATAACGATATTGTAAACAAACCACGGTACGGGGGGGAGAGAACTCATGGCAAGTGAGTCGTACAACTCCAGGCCAGTGCGTGGGCAACTGGAGCAGCTGGCTACAATAAGATTCATCCAGCTAGGTATATTTATATACCATAGGAAGGTTAGCATGGGCCCCACTGTGACCACATATGCAAATATTTTACAGACGAATCTCCTGCAAGTGCCAACATTAACACCAATGCCAGCACCAGCACCATCAGCTCCAACACCAACAGTGGTACTAACACCAGCATAAATATCCACAACACTGTTACATTAGGCTGCCCTCCTTTTCACAGGAAGATGACGCCTGTATGCAAGCCTTTTCGCCATTTGTAATGGCTACTCTATTTTGTTTTCATCTCTGAAGCATTCAGACGTGAGGTCAGTATTAACTGAAGACCATATCGGGGGGAAGAGGTTTACCTCAACCCCTAGACGTCTGGCCCCACGTAGCTTAACGTATGCATCACAGCTCGACTGATCAGAAACTGACTTCAGTAACATATAAAGTTCTTTCTTGAAGACAGCCATGTGTTTGCTGGTAATTCCCCTTATGCACGAAGGTAGTATATTAAAGTATCTTGGTCTCTTTTACACTTATAGTGTTATTAAGAGCATTTGACAGCAGTGTAAAATTTGGGGCCATTGCCTTCTTAACTTTCCAAGTGTAAATTATGATGTATCTATTTCGCCTACGTTCCAGGAGTGCAATTCGAGGGACTTCAATTATTCCCAGTATTTTAGATGCTTGACTTAATGCATACGAATAATGACGGCTCTCTGTACATCCTCGAAATGTGCAATATCACCTTCTTCTTAAGGAGATATTAATATGCAGCAGTATCCCAGTCAAGAGAGAATAAGTGACTTAAATAGTATCACAACTGAATTGGCATCTTTTGTTTGAAAGTTCTAATTATCCAGCCTATCATTATGTGTGATAATAACACTGTTATGATCCTAAAAGGAGAGATCTTTTCACATTACCAGTCCTACATCCCTCACATTTGTGTCCTTGTCCGTTTCAGTTTATATTTCCACAATTTTCCCATAACGGAATGAATGAAATTTGTCGTAATTAAACATCATATTTTTTTAATGGTCCACTGGAAGACGTGGTTTATACCAGCTCGGATGTTTGTTGTGTCGTCAGTGGATGCCACTGATATAAATTCAAATATCGTTTGCAAAGGATAACACGGTGGTATGATTTATGTCTCCATGTCGGATATGAGAATGAGAGAGAGCATCGGGGCGTGTATTGTGCCTTTGGGAAGAGAGTTCTTCACTGCGGGAGCCTCAGATTTTACTCTTTTTTTCGAGATTACTCTTTGGGTTCTACTTGTTACAAAGTTAAATGTTTCCTCTGCCCACTTTTCTAGCTATTCCTTTTACACGCATTTTCTGTGCTGTCACACCACGAACACATTTCTAGAAAACTTTAGCAAAATCTTTACACACAACATCTACATAAAGTTTGTCTTCCAGTGCATCCAGGACCATGTGTTAATGGTTCTGCAGTTGCGAGAAGCAGGAACGACCTGCTCTGAACCCACGGTGCTCTTGGTAATGCAGTTATAAATGATGAATCTACGTGTTTACCAACCTTACTTCTTGAAGCTCCTTCAAAGATTTTAATCATGTGGGACGACAGTGCTGTTAGAGTATTGCTGAATCTTCTTGTTCTGTTTAGTTGTACATAATATCATTTTTTATGCATGATTAGCGAGATATTTTGATAGTTCATAAGCACTCTGAAGGATAGTTGTGAATATACTTTTATCCTATCGTTATTATATGTGTCTGAACTGATCGGCCTGTTAGTCAAACCTCAGGTACCGAGTGGAGTGTGTTTCAGGGTGTTTCACTGTTTCACTAAGTGTTCACTAAGTGTTTCACTAAGTGCATTTCACTATGTGATCTTCACTGAGTGTATTATCTTCACCCGAGGGTGAGTACCCTTCCATTCATTCCATTTTTGCTTATTATTAATTATTAAGGAATATCTTGAAAGATTTGTCATCGTTGCCACCTGCTAAAATAGGCTGACAGTAAGTATGTGTTTTTCTGACAGTAAGAATGTGTTTTTCTGACAGTAAGAATGTGTTTTTCTGACAGTAAGAATGTGTTTTTCTGTTGCCATCATTGCGTAAGCCATTGAAAGGCTATAAGTTGTATAATTAATTATGTGACTGTTATAATTAAATTAATGTATTTTACGAAGCTCTACAAGGGTCTTAGAATTAAAAGTTGTCTGAATATAGTGTATAATTTTTTTTTTATTATGTTTGTGGGTGGGTTTCGATTTTCTCAGGTCACTTCGCCTCACTAAAATCCCTCTACAAATATTTATTTTGTTTGTTATTTATATAGTAAAATTTACTCAGACCAAGGATGTTTATTACCTTAAAGTTTATTATGGTAATAACTCACACCATCACCAGCAGTAACACCATCACCAGCAATAACACCAACACCAGAAATATCGCCAACATCAGTAATAACATCAGCACCAGCAATAGCACCAACACCAGCAATAACACCAGCACCAGCAATAACACCAACACCAGCAATAACACCAGCACCAGCAATAACACTAACACCAGCAATAACACCAGCACCAGCAATAACACTAACACCAACAATAACACCAACACCAGCAATAACACCAGCACCAGCAATAACACTAACACCAACAATAACACCAACACCAGCAATAACACCAGCACCAACAATAACACCAGCATCGGCAATAACACCATCACCAGCAATAACACCAACACCAGCAATAACACCAGCACCAGCAATAACACTAGCACCAGCAGTAACACCAGTACCAGCACCAACACATCAACAGCAATGGCATCACTGACAGAGACAACAAAAGCATCAATAGTAACAAATTCGTATATGCAATAAGATCATAGCAAACAGATAATATCACTATATGTAAAATATCCACCGTGGAAAAAAACAGTGAATTCCCAAGCGATTTTGTGATTACTCACAATATCAAGGAACTGTGAGAAATCACAAAAGGGCTTAGAAATTCACTATTTTTTTCCACAGTGGTTCTTTAGGGCAAAATTACGTAAATACTGTGCACATTTGTTCACTATAAATTTCAGACACTTATGAATGAAAAGTTAACATTAAAAGCAAGACATTAAATGAAGAAGAAGAAAATAAGTTGTTTTATGTACAAAAATGTGTCAAGAAAACGAAGAAGGTTCTGAGAAAGATAAAATGAGAAGTATTCTGAAATGAGGAAGAAGACGAGGGAAGTATGCAGGGTTAATAAGAACGAGGTGAGGAATATTAATGTTACTTGTGGCAAAGGATAACGCTTACACCCGCATTCACAGGGATATATATATATATATATATATATATATATATATATATATATATATATATATATATATATATATATATATATATATATATATATATATATATATATATATATATATATATATATATATATATATATATATATATATACACCCTCGCATCCACGAATATATGCGTAGACATTCCCTCTCTCTCTCCCTCTTATTTCCTCACCCTCACTCCTCTCCCCCCTTTTCCCTCCCTCTCTACACCCTGTCCTTCCTTTCTCCACTCTGTCTCACTACACCTCATGCTTTCTTCTCTCTCTCTCTCTCTCTTTCTCCCTCTTTCCACTCCCTATTTTATCCTCCTACTTCCTCCAGATACACTGTCGACATCATCCACTTCCTGGAAATCGCAATACAGGTGAAAATGTTATTTCAGGATTACTGTCGCGTTTTCACCTTGTCACTGGCTATTGTGAATCACTCTCCCGATTGTTTTGTTTGGGGGAGAGACAGGGAGGATGGAGAGAAGGAAGAGAGGAATGGAGGTGTGAGGGAGGGAGGGATAAAGGGGGAAGGAAGGAGGAAGAGAAGGAGACATGAAGTGTGGGAGGAACTGAAGGAGACGATGTTTAGGAGGCAAACAGTAAGAGGGTAGGAGAGAGAGAGAGAGATAAAGAGTGTTTTGTACCATTATCATTATGTAATTGAGTCTGCATGGGTTGGTCTCCAGTTCTTGGGTCAGCCTCTCAACCTCTGATCACTGGCAGTGAACAAATTGTTTTACACACTCTTGAATTCATGTTATGTTTCTTATTTGTAAAAAGATACACAAAAATGCAATAGACAAAATGCAAAGAATAAAGTGTGAGTGTGTTTGCAACAGAAGTTATCGTCAGTGTAAAGGATTTGAATCCCAGAACGAGAGAGAGAGAGAGAGAGAGAGAGAGAGAGAGAGAGAGGAAATGAAGGATACAGAAATAAATATAGGGAAAAATCATTTCTTTTGGATACTGAAAAAGTGTCATGGAATCCATTTTTTTCTGGATCTCATGACGAGAGAGTAAATTGGAAGACAAGTGGAAGATGGAACACATTGCTACAATATTTAAAAAATGGAGACAAAAGAGACCAAACTATAGGCTAGTTTCTTTGACAAGTGTTGTCTGCCTAATTGGAAAAAATAAAACATTAGAAGAAAGTGGATAATATGCAAGGCAATCGCGAGTAGGACAGACCAGGGCCAAGTACCAGGGAGTTTAGATAGTTTTACAAGGAACTAAGATATATTTCCAGAGAGCTTAGATAGATTTACAGGGAGTTTAGTTTTATAGGGAGTTTAGATATATTTACAGGGAGCCTAGATAGCTTTTTGAGAGACCTCACCATGATAGAGTATCTTGGAACTGGAAAATATGGAAGAAATAAAAGGCAAATTATTATAAGGGGTGAGACATTTTCTACTTGAGAGGAAAATGCTAACATTTATAAGAGAAAAATGTCCTGGTGGGGATATGTCAGCGGTGGGGTACCACAAGGATCTGTACTTGTTCCGATGTTTTTGAATTTATGTAAATAACTTATAAGAGGAACAAAAAAACTATACAGCAACACTTAGATAAGATAAACAATCAAAATGACTGTATGTTCCTTCATGATTACCTGGATAAATTAAGCGAACGGAGTGATAAACGAAATTTTATCTGGATTAGTACCATGTGTTGAAAATTAAAAATAAAACCAAAATCCCGCAATGAGCCACAGAAATAATGTAGAGTCCGCAAAAAATACTGAAAGTGTGAGACAGAGGGATCTTAGGAGTTATTTTAAAAGAAATTGTATGAACTTATGGTGAAAAACTTACAGGTTACAGTGCCAAACTATGAAATTGTTTTTACATACGTAAATAAATATTTGCAAACAGCTAAGAACACACACACACACACACAGGAGACAGAAAAGAGGCACTAAACTATAGACCTGTGTCATTGACGTGTATAGTATGCAAAATTATGGAGAAGTTTATCAGGAGGAGAGTGGTGGAGCACCTGGAACGGAACAGGAGTATAAATGCCAACCAGCACGGATGTATGTAAGGCATATCCTGTGTCACAAACCTTCTGGAGTTTTATGATAAAATAACAGAAGTAAGACACGAGAGAGAGGGGTGGGTTGATTGGATCTTCTTGGACTGCAAGAAGGCCTTTGACACAGTTCCTCACAAGAGATTAGTGCAGAAGCTAGAGCTTCAGGCGCATATAACAGGAAGGGCACTGCAATGGATCAGAGAATACCTGACAGGGAGGCAACAACGAGTCATGGTACGTAATGATGTATCACAGTGGGCACCTGTGACGAGCGGGGTCCCATAGGGGTCGGTCCTAGGACCAGTGCTATTTTTGGTATATGTGAACGACATGATGGAAGGGTTAGACTCAGAAGTGTCCCTGTTTGCAGATGATGTGAAGTTAATGAGGAGAATTAAATCTGATGAGGACCAGGCAGGACTTCAAAGAGACCTGGACAGACTGGACACCTGGTCCAGCAAATGGCTTCTCGAATTTAATCCTGCCAAATGCAAAGTCATGAAGATAGTGGAAGGGCACAGAAGACCACAGACAGAGTATAGGCTAGGTGGCCAAAGACTGCAAACCTCACTCAAGGAGAAAGATCTTGGGGTGAGTATAACACCGAGCATGTCTCCGGAAGCACACATCAATCAGATAACTGCTGCAGCATATGGGCGCCTGGCAAACCTGAGAACAGCATTCCGATACCTTAGTAAGGAATCGTTCAAGACACTGTACACCGTGTATGTCAGGCCCATACTGGAGTATGCAGCACCTGTTTGGAACCCGCACTTGATAAAGCACGTCAAGAAACTAGAGAAAGTACAAAGGTTTGCGACAAGGTTAGTTCCAGAGCTAAGGGGAATGTCATATGAAGAAAGATTAAGGGAAATCGGCCTGACGACACTGGAGGACAGGAGGGTCAGGGGAGACATGATAACGACATATAAAATACTGCGTGGAATAGACAAGGTGGACAAAGACAGGATGTTCCAGGGAGGGGACACAGAAACAAGAGGCCACAATTGGAAGTTGAAGACACAAATGAGTCAGAGAGATATTAGGAAGTATTTCTTCAGTCATAGAGTTGTAAGGCAGTGGAATAGCCTAGAAAATGACGTAGTGGAGGCAGGAACCATACACAGTTTTAAGACGAGGTTTGATAAAGCTCATGGAGCGGGGAGAGAGAGGGCCCAGTAGTAACCGGTGAAGAGGCGGGGCCAGGAGCTAAGACTCGACCCCTGCAACCACAAATAGGTGAGTACAAATAGGTGAGTACGCACACACGCACACACACACACACACACACACACACACACACACACACACACACACACACACACACACACACACATGACCAGTAGCGACCAGTGAAGAGGCGGGGCCAGGAGCTTGGACTCGACCCCTGCAACCTCAACTACGTGAGTACACACACACAGAAAGTGCACTGCAGTGGATCAGAGAATACCTGACAGAGAGGCAACAACGAGACGAGGTGTCAGAGAGGGCGCATGTGACGAGCGGGGTTCCACAGGGGTCAGTACTGGGACCAATACTATTTTTGGTATATGTGAAGACATTCCGGAAGGAATAGACTCAGTAGTGTCCCTGTTTGCAGATGATGTGAAGTTAATGAGGAGGATTAAATCGGATGAGGATCAGGCAGGACTACAGAGAGACAGGCTGGAAGCTTGGTTCAGCAATTGGCTCCTCGAATTTAACCCCGCCAAATGCAAACTAATGAATATCGGAAAAAGGCAAAGAAGACCACAGACAGAATAAAGGCTAGGTGACCAAAGATCTTGGGGTGAGTATAATACCGAGCACATCTCCTGAGGCGCACATCAACCTACCTACCTGGAGGTTATTCCGGGGATCAACGCCCCCGCGGCCCGGTCCAAGACCAGGCCTCCCGGTGGATCAGGGCCTGATCAACCAGGCTGTTGCTGCTGTTACACACACACGCACACACACACACACACACACACACACACACACACACACACATACACACACACACACACACACACACACACACACACACACCACACACATACACACACACACACACACACACACACACACACACACACACACACACACACACACACACACACACACACACACACACACACACACACACACACACACACACACACACACACACACACACACACATACACGCACCACATCCCTTCCCCTCAAGCAAGCTTAAAAAATATAATCAATTAACAAACGTGCACCGAAACTCCAACATGCAAATGAGATCACCGTCGCATTTCTATGCGGTCGAACACGGCATTTATTCGACCGCAGCCATTGTACACTCCTGAATGTGCAAAGCAATCCTCCACTCAAGGGCAGTGACTTCCTATACTAAATCAGAAGAAGACTATTGATCCCACTCGATGGAGAGGGCGGAGTGGGAAGATAGTCTCACAGTGATGACCTCGTCAACTTTAATACCAGTCTGAATTGAGATGGAAAGTTGAATATGTATCTGGAATGAGTGGACTCCTGTGCGGCAAGCTTGACTAAGTGGTGACCGCGCCGAGGCACAGCTTTTGAGAGAGAGAGAGAGAGAGAGAGAGAGAGAGAGAGAGAGAGAGAGAGAGAGAGAGAGAGAGAGAGAGAGAGAGAGAGAGAGAGAGAGAGAGAGAGAGAGAGAGAGAGAGAGAGAAAACAGACAGACAGACAGATAGGCCAAGGGCATACAACACGATTCATTAATGTCACTTACAACTCGGCAGGTTATTATTATTATAATTATTATAATTTTTATTATTAATATAATAATATTAATATTAATAATAATAATAATAATAATAATAATAATAATAATAATAATAATAATAATAATAATAATTATTATTATTATTATTATTATTATTATTATTATTATTATTATTATTATTATTATTATTATTATTATTATTATTATTATTATTATTATTTCAACGTATCGGCAGCATCTCACCGAGGCAGGGTGACCTAAAAAGAAAAACTAAAGTTTTTCTTTTTAAATTTATTGTTCCCGACATTTTAATCACCTCTTACGACACGCATGACTTAGGAAGGAAGGATTCTTTTCCACTTTCCCATGGCGATGAAAGGAAATAAAATAAGAACAAGAACTATCAAGAAATTATAAGAAAAGTTCGATGGGTGAGTATACATATATGTGTACATTAATGTGTAGTGTTACTTAAGTGTAGGTACAGGTGGCCCTCTTCTTGCGTGTTTACGAGACAGAATGAAAAAACACCAGCAGTCCTACCATCATGTAAAACAATTACAGGTTTTCGTTTTACAAGCATTTGGCAGGACGGTAGTACCTCCCTGGGTGGTTGCTGTCTACCAACCTACTACATATTATTATTATTATTATTATTATTATTATTATTATTATTATTATTATTATTATTATTATTATTATATTATTATTATTATTATTATTATTATTATTATTATTATTATTATAATTATTATTATTATTATTATTATTATTATTATTATTATTATTATTATTATTATTACTATTATTATTATTATTATTATTACACACACACACACACACACACACACACACACACACACACACACACACACACACACACACACACACACACACACACATTGAAGACATCACTTACGAGAGGCCCCTTGGAGCTAGCGATCACGTGGTTCTGAGTTTTGATTATATAGTAGAGTTACAAGTGGAGAAGGTAACAGGAACTGAAGGGGACAGGCCAAACTATAAAAGGGGGGACTACACAGGTATGAGAAACTTCCTGCAGGAGGTTCAGTGGGACAGAGAAATGGTAGGAAAATCAGTAAACGAGATGATGGAATATGTGGCAACAAAGTGCAAGGAGGCAGAGGAAAGTTTTGTTCCCAAGGGAAACAGAAATAATAGGAAGACCAAAACGAGTCCTTGGTTTACCCGAAGGTGTAGGGAGGCAAAAACTAAGTGCAACAGAGAATGGAAAAGGTACAGGAGGCATAGGACCAAGGAAAACAAGGAGATTAGTAGAAGAGCCAGAAACGAGTATGCACAGATAAGGAGGGAGGCCCAGCGACAGTATGAAAACGACATAGCATCGAAAGTCAAATCTGACCCGAAACTGCTTTATAGCCACATTAGGAGGAAGACAACAGTCAAGGACCAGGTGATAAGGCTGAGGAAAGAAGGTGGAGAACTCACAAGAAACGATCAAGAGATATGTGAGGAGCTCAACACGAGATTTAAGGAAGTATTTACAGTAGAGACAGGAAGGACTCTGGGGGGACAGACCAGATGGGGACACCAGCAAGGAGTACACCAACAAGTGTTGGACGACATACATACAGATGAGGAGGAGGTGAGGAAACTGCTAAGGGACATCGATACCTCAAAGGCAATGGGACCGGACAACATCTCCCCGTGGGTCCTTAGAGAGGGAGAAGATATGTTGTGCGTGCCACTTACCACAATCTTCAACACGTCCCTGGAAACTGGGCAACTACCTGAGGTATGGAAGACGGCAAATGTAGTTCCCATTTTTAAAAAAGGAGACAGAAAAGAGGCACTAAACTATAGACGTGTGTCATTGACGTGTATAGTATGCAAAATTATGGAGAAGATTATCAGGAGGAGAGTGGTGGAGCACCTGGAACGGAACAAGAGTATAAATGCCAACCAGCACGGATTCACGGAAGGCAAATCCTGTGTCACAAACCTTCTGGAGTTTTATGATAAAATAACAGAAGTAAGACACGAGAGAGAGGGGTGGGTTGATTGCATCTTCTTGGACTGCAAGAAGGCCTTTGACACAGTTCCTCACAAGAGATTAGTGCAGAAGCTAGAGCATCAGGCGCATATAACAGGAAGGGCACTGCAATGGATCAGAGAATACCTGACAGGGAGGCAACAACGAGTCATGGTACGTAATGATGTATCACAGTGGGCACCTGTGACGAGCGGGGTCCCACAGGGGTCGGTCCTAGGACCAGTGCTATTTTTGGTATATGTGAACGACATGATGGAAGGGTTAGATTCAGAAGTGTCCCTGTTTGCAGATGATGTGAAGTTAATGAGGAGAATTAAATCTGATGAGGACCAGGCAGGACTTCAAAGGGACCTGGACAGACTGGACACCTGGTCCAGCAAATGGCTTCTCGAATTTAATCCTGCCAAATGCAAAGTCATGAAGATAGGGGAAGGGCACAGAAGACCACAGACAGAGTATAGGCTAGGTGGCCAAAGACTGCAAACCTCACTCAAGGAGAAAGATCTTTCGGTGAGCATAACACCGAGCATGTCTCCAGAAGCACACATCAATCAGATAACTGCTGCAGCATATGGGCGCCTGGCAAACCTGAGAACAGCATTCCGATACCTTAGTAAGGAATCGTTCAAGACACTGTACACCGTGTATGTCAGGCCCATACTGGAGTATGCAGCACCTGTTTGGAACCCGCACTTGATAAAGCACGTCAAGAAACTAGAGAAAGTACAAAGGTTTGCCACAAGGTTAGTTCCAGAGCTAA
>NC_091331.1:14061714-14069214 GCF_038502225.1 Cherax quadricarinatus | reverse complement strand
AACTTCAAGCACTGGGAATTGCAGGCTCTACGCTATGTCTCCTCAGTGATTACCTGCATGGTAGATATCTAAGTGTAGTTCTCAATGGAACGGAATCAGCAAGACATCCTATTGGGGCAAGTGTTCCACAAGGAAGAGTGCTGGGACCATTGTTATGGAATGTCTACTTCAACGACCTTTTTCATCTCATCCCAGAATCACATGCATATGCAGACGACTGTACACTGACATTCACTTATCCAAGAGAAGAAATGCCAGCTGCTCTAAGCTACATCAATCACCAGCTAAGAGCTATATCAGCTTGGGGAAATAGATGGCAAGTGACATTTAAACCTGAGAAAACGCAAATGATGATCGTCTCTAGGCATCATGATGGTAATGCTGGTGCAGTAGTAAGGATGAATGGGAGGATGTTGGCACCTGGAGAAGAAGTTGATATCCTTGGGGTGAAATTTGACTCCAAACTAACCATGAAGAACCATGTTGTAAATCTTGCAAACAAGGTAGCCAGGAAGCTTACAGCACTTCCCCTTATCTCGCATCTGCTTGGCAGTAAGGGTTGCAAGATTGTGTACGAGGCACAAGTACGCTCACACCTTGAGTATGCTCCACTTTCTTGGTTTGCCTGCCCCCCCTCTCATCTGCGACTGCTTGACAGAGTAGAGAACAGAGCAAGACGTCTCATCTCTCGCCTGGACTCATCCTGGACAGATCTGTCATTTCAGCAGAGCCTTCAAGACAGGAGGAATGTGGGTGGCCTTACTGTTTTGTACAAGGCCAATATTGTGAAAGTACCACACTTGGATCCACTTCGAGGACAGCGTGAAACAAGCTTTTATGCCACAAGACGGGCAGAAAGCAGCAACTTCACTCTGGCTGTACCCTTCTCCAGAACATCACTCCATCTGAGATCATACATACCCAGGATGACTCGAGTATGGAACACATTCGTTCAGCATAATGATGTCAACGAGATAAAGTCAGTTAATCAAATGAAAATGCTGGCCCACAGATGGCTCCAATTTCATCCTGTTCCCTACTTGTATGTCTCATAACAATAAAAATGCTTTCAAATGAGCTGATGTAGGTAACAGCTCTTAGCTTGCCAATAAAGTTAGGAATCCTTAACCTGTAAATAGCTTGTCAATAAAGCTAGGGATCCTTAACCTTGTCAAACCCTTTGTAAAAAAAAAAAAAAAAAAAAAAAAAAAGAGACAGAGAGAGACTTCAAACTGACCATGAAAAATCACGTTGTAAATCTTGCAAACAAGGCAGCCAGGAAGCTTACAGCACTTTGCCGTATCTCGCATCTGCTTGACAGTAGGGTTTGCAAGATTTTGTACGAGGCACAAGTACGTTCACACCTTGAGTATGCTCCACTTTCTTGGTTCGCCTGCCCCCCTTTCTCATCTGCGACTGCTTGACAGAGTAGAGAACAGAGCAAGACGTCTTATCTCTCGCCTGGACCCATCCTGGATAGATTTGTCATTTCAGCAGAACCTTCAACACAGGAGGGATGTGGTTGGCCTTACTGTTATGTACAAGGCCAATATTGTAAAAGTCCCACACTTGGATCCACTTCGAGGACAGCGTGAAGCAAGTTTCTATACCACAAGACGGGCAGAAAGCAGCAACTTCACTCTGGCTGTACCCTTCTCCAGAACATCACTTCATCTGAGATCATTTATCCCCAGGATGACTCGAGTCTGAAACACATTCGTACAGCATTATGATGTAGATAAATGGTTCAAAGAACCGACATGTTGTTAAATTAGACACATGTGCAACTCTTGGGTATGCTATTCTATTCAAGATTGATGGACTGACCACATCGACTCAAGATTGAGGGACTGATTACCTCATTCTCCTCCTGTTCTTCAAGTTTCTCCTATGTATGGACTGATGAAGCCACTGTGTGGCGAAACGTTTCCTCAATAAAGATACCCAAGAGTTGCACATGTGTCTAATTTAACAGCATTATGATGTCAACGAGATAAAGTCAGTTGATCAGATGAAAATGCTGGGCCACAGATGGCTCCAACTTCATCCTGTTCCCTACTTGTATGTCTCATAACAATAAAAATGCTTTCAAATGAGCTGATGTAGGTAACAACTTTTAGCTTGTCAATAAAGCTAGGGATCCTTAAGCTAACCTTGTCAAACCCTTTTTAAAAAAAAAAAAAAAAAAAAAAAAGACAGAGAGACAGAGAAAAAGAGACAGAGACAGACAGACAAACAGAGGCAGGGAGAGAGAGAGAGAGATAGTGATAAGAGTAAAAACAGGTACTGCACATGTCAATAACATAGCAGCCTCCCTGCTGACCGGATCATGTCCATCGAAAACTTATCTTAAAGTTCCACCCCTTCCCCCCCTCCCTTCATATTGAGACAGTTGTGTCATCTGCCACACTGAAGGCACGAAGGTGAAGCCTCACGTGCTCGCACGTGCACCAGGTTGCTGTCCTGGCCACGGACACACACGAGGGTTGTGGATCATTACTGAAGGTGGACCAAGTATGGAATTCGGTCACCCCTTTGCAGGTTCGTGTGTCCACTTCAATCCTCCCTCATGGCTGATGGATCCATCACATCATCTTCGTCTCTCCACCGCTTCTGTTGTCTCCATATTCATTCACCTCTTTATTAGACTGAAGAAGCCTACTGTGTAGGAAGTAGGTCAGAGTACAGGAAGTAGGTCAAGGTGCAGGAAGTAGGTCAGGGTGCAGGAAGAAGGTCAGGGTTCAGGAAGTAGGTCAGGGTGCAGGAAGTAGGTCAGGGTGCAGGAAGTAGGTCAGAGTGCAGGAAGAAGGTCAGGGTGCAGGAAGAAGGTCAGGGTGCAGGAAGTAGATCAGGGTGCAGGAAGTAGGTCAGGGTACAGGAAGAAGGTCAGGGTGCAGGAAGTAGGTCAGGGTGCAGGAAGTAGGTCAGGGTACAGGAAGTAGGTCAAGGTGCAGGAAGTAGGTCAGGGTACAGGAAGTAGGTCAGGGTGCAGGAAGTAGGTCAGGGTACAGGAAGTAGGTCAGGGTGCAGGAAGTAGATCAAGGTACAGGAAGTAGGTCAGGGTGCAGGCAGGAAGTAGGTCAGGGTACAGGAAGTAGGTCAGGGTGCAGGAAGTAGATTAAGGTGCAGGAAGTAGGTCAGGGTGCAGGAAAGTCAGGGTGCAGGAAGTAGATCATGGTGCAGGAAGTAGGTCAGGGTGCAGGAAGTAGGTCAGGGTGCAGGAAGTAGGTCAGGGTGCAGGAAGTAGGTCAGGGTGCAGGAAGTAGGTCAGGGTGCAGGAAGTAGGTCAGGGTGCAGGAAGTAGGTCAGGGTGCAGGAAGTAGGTCAGGGTGCAGGAAGTAGGTCAGGGTGCAGGAAGTAGGTCAGGGTGCAGGAAGAAGGTCAGAGTGAAGGAATATGGTCAGATGCGGGAACTCATTGAAGTCCTACTGTAGGTCAAGCGTCGCAAAAAAAAATTTAGCTTTGCTTAAAGCGTTCGAGAGTTATCGCCCGCAAAACTAATGAAAATACAAATAGGAGCAGATGGGGAAATACTACAAATAGATCTGGACAAGCTGCAGGATTAGTCTAAGTGATCTTCTGTCAAGACCTGAAGCAGGAAGAATGATTAACATTGCATTCTGAACTTCAGTACGTCTCGCTGAATATTCTGAACGTATGTTACTCTTGGTGAGAGAATTTTGTGAACGTGTGTAACTCTTGGTGAGAGACTGTTGTGAACGTGTGTAGCACTTGTTGAGAGAATGTTCTGAACGCGTGTTAGTTTGGTGAGAGAATGTTCCGAACGTAACTCTTGGTGAGAGAATGTTCTAAACGTGTGTAACTATTGGTAAGAGAATGTTCTGAACGTGACTCTTGGTGAAAGAATGTTCTGCACGTAACTCTTGATGATAGAATGTTGTGAACGTTTGTAACTCTTGGTGAGAGAATGTTGTGAACGTGTGTAACTCTTGGTGAGAGAATGTTCTGAACGTGTGTTAGTTTTTATGAGAGAATGTTCTGAACGTGTGTTAGTTTTTATGAGAGAATGTTCTGAACGTAACTCTTGGTGAGAGAATGTTCTGAACGTAACTTTTGGTGAGAGAATGGTGTGAACGTGTGTAAATCTTGTTGAGAGAATGTTGTGGACGTGTGTAACTCTTGGTGAGAGAATCTTGTGAACGTGTGTAACTCTTGGTGAGAGAATATTGCGAACGTGTGTAACTCTTGGTGAGAGAATGTTCTGAACGTGGGTTAGCATTGGTGACAGAATGTTCTGATCGGTAACTCTTGGTGAGAGAATGTTCTGAACGTAACTTTTTGTGAGAGAATGTTCTGAACGTAACTCTTGGTGAGAGAATGTTCTGAACGTAACTCTTGGTGAGAGAATGTTCTGAACGTAACTTTTTGTGAGAGAATGTTCTGAACGTAACTCTTGGTGAGAGACTGTTCTGAACGTAACTCTTGGTGAGAGAATGTTTTGAACGTAACTCTTGGTGAGAGAATGTTTTGAACGTAACTCTTGGTGAGAGAATGTTCTGAACGTAACTCTTGGTGAGAGAATGTTCTGAACGTAACTCTTGGTGAGAGAATGTTCTGAACGTAACTCTTGGTGAGAGAATGTTCTGAACGTAACTCTTGGTGAGAGAATGTTCTGAACGTAACTCTTGGTGAGAGAATGTTCTGAACGTAACTCTTGATGAGAGAATGTTCTGAACGTAACTCTTGGTGAGAGAATGGTCTCCACAAATTGTGTATTTCTGCGTATCCCTAAAATTAATTTGTGATACAATTCGAGGAATTTGTTTTAAATAATGACAAAATTTGAAAACAAAATAACTATTTGTATTACCATATCAGGGAATTTTTTCTTTGATTGATTTGTTAGGTACCAGCATACAACAACTTCAATTATATACATATACATTCAAAATTAAGACTCGTACGATATATATGAATATATATATATATATATATATATATATATATATATATATATATATATATATATATATATATATATATATATATATATATATATATATATATATATATATATATATATATATATATATATATATATATATATATTAATTTAAATAATATAGGGAGGTACCACCTCTAGAACTGTTATAGGGACCCTCATCCTCAGAGAAAAGAATAAACTTGCTTCAGGGAAAACTCAAGGTTCTCCCTGAAGCTGTTTGAGAATTTTCTTCTACCACCCCCTATAATTAATATATATTTTATTTAAAGACAAAATGCATTGACAAAACATTCACAAAAATAAAATAGAAAGTAAAACAACATAGTTAGCTCAGAGCTACATCTCGAATACTTCGTCCAGCTCCCTGGCGGTGGGCCGCGTGCCCAGAATGCTGCAGGCATTTCCTCTCTGGATCGCAACACTGAGTCTCTGAAAGAGGAAACTGGTCGCCCTGTGGTTCTTGGTTTCTATGTTGAGCTTTTCACCCAGCTCTTTGAGGAACTTTAGAGCACACTTGCCCCATGCTCCAAGGGTCTCCGATCCTATTGGGATGAAGTTATAGCAAGGGGAAAGATCTTCATATTTGCGGATCTTCTGGGTCTCCCTGTGGCTGGCAGCTCCACCCCCTTCCACTACGGAGTATGGCAAGTAGGTGTCTGCCAATGTGGCGGCGCAGGTGTAGTCCCAGGCAATCTGCTTTCCATCCTTCCAAGGTAGCATAGTGGCTCCATCAGGACGCTTTTGACTTCCGTCAGACCTCTGCACTTGGGGTTCCCGTTGAGCTGGGCAACGGGCTGTGGCGAGGCTTCTCTTTGTGATGTCATTGACCTCCTCATGTCTGGCATACTTCCCTTCTGCTGTGTGACACACGAGACCATGAAGTCCGAATTGATCAGCTGTCGCCCTGCCGCAAATACACCTGTGTTCGGTGAGGATGGGGGCGGCTAGGCGAAGAGCAAGACCAATCCGAATGGCCTGTGGGTTCTAGTCGAGTGCCCAAGGAGGAACGGGAACAGCTAACAGGAAATCTCCTGAGTGTGGTGCCTTCACTGCCAGGAGACGAGCTTTGTTCTTTCCTGAGGCATTGGAGAGCACTGGTTGGCGATTTTTTTCCATGATCGGTTTGTCCCAGTGGGACTGTTTGTGTTCTTTGGTAGGAGCCGGTCTACTGGTCTATATATATATATATATATATATATATATATATATATATATATATATATATATATATATATATATATATATATATATATATATATATATATATATATATATATATATATGCACTATAAATACTGCTCATTAATATATACACATTTTGTTCAGAAATATTGACAGGGAACTCGAAAGCCGCTCCTTCTGATAGCAGTCTTCGAAAATTTCTTGGATATTCTTTAAGCATTCGTTGAATATCTCTTGAGTGAACACTCTTCTGTAAGTGCTACAATTATATCGTAATAACATAAGCCTAATGTATTTTTTTCAAAAGGCGATCAGTACAGTGGTACAGTAAACGACGAGCATTCGCTTGGCCTCCGGTCTGTAAACACGCCCATCCTTTAAAAAGAAATAAACATCATCAGGTTAAACCTTTGCAGATGGTTTTTGACGATGAACATCAGTGTTTACAAACAGTGACAACAATGAGAGGGATTTACACCAATAGAGACTTTGACTCACCTGCCTGAAGGTTTGTTAATTAAAAGATTATCTTTACTCTGTTATTAGTGCAAATCCCGCATGGAAAAATTCATTTATTGGCGTTCGCTAATGGATGATTTCCCCAAGAGGTTACGCAACACAACGGGTGATCACCAGTAACATTAACCCACGTACAGTGTAACACTCCTCCTCCCCCCGCAACCCATAAATAGGTGATCCTTACTAAAGGTTAACTCCAACCAAGGGTGTACCTCAAAGTTTACACACGATGATGGTTGACTCCCTAATACTTCTCCTCCCAATAGACCACACCACAGAGTGGGCAACACCCCACAGTGGGTGGAAAGCCCACAATGGGTGACTCCCACACCGCAGTAAACCCAACGTTAAACCCATGACAATAAACTCAGAGGCGTGTAATGTTACTACGGTGGTCGGGGATGATCCCATGTTTTTTTCTCCTCCTTTTGCAAAACATATTTAACACTGCTTTTTTTGTTGCTCGAATATCGAACTCCACCATGACGAAGGCAATATAAATTTTATATATTTACTTACACACACACACACACACACACACACACATACACACACACACATATATATATATATATATCTATATATATATATATATATATATATATATATATATATATATATATATATATATATATATATATATATATATATATATATATATATATATATATATATATATATATATATATATATATATATATATATATATATATATATATATATATATATATATATATATATATATATATATATATATATATATATATATATATATATATATATATATATATATATATATATGTGTGTGTGTGTGTGTACTCACCTAGTTGTAC
>NC_091331.1:14026714-14051714 GCF_038502225.1 Cherax quadricarinatus | reverse complement strand
GAAGTTTGATCCGAGGAAAAGAGAGGTAGCTCCAGTTCCCTAGAAGAACCCATCATTAGCTTCAAGGCATCATTTCATAAAAAAAAAAAATTGCATATCTCAACATCGGGAGTAGCATTCCGTTCTTCAACTGCAAGAAGAGTTTAGTGGGCCACTCTTAGTACCTAAATCCACAGATATAACAATAGAAAACATCCAGGAATAGATTTTTTTATTCTGAAATGAGTAAAATTCGCTATCACCCTATGCAATGTGATTGAGAAACTCAAAATAAATTGAAACCTTTCTCAATGAATTCAAATGTTGCAACACTGATTGAGGGTCTTCAATCTCCGCAGACTTCCAAGCTTTCAACATGACATTGATTGAAACAGAAAAGAATTGATTCAGAATATTACTACTAACAACACTGCAGTGCGATCCTATGGAGAGTAACGCCAACAAACGGTGAACAAAAATACTAATAACAGTGAAGTTCACTGCTACTAGTGTCCTTTCTTTTCACCAAAAAGATTGCACAAATATTGAAAAGTTTCAATGTAAATACGCATCTCCGTGCATATTGCATGAGAGTCAAGAGTCAACACCTGCAACGTTCAGTGTAGTGTTCAAAAATAGTGAAAATACAGTTGTTTTATGCCCAAACTTACTTCCTCGTACACCTCTGTACAGCTGTTAGCACTGCAGTTGCTGAAGACAGTGAACCCAGCTCACCTGTGAGCTCATCTCCAAGCTACCGCTCCTCTCACTCTCCAGTATATAAGCCTCTGGCCACATGATCATGCTTCAGGATTAGAGATTAATCATCTTGCACCAGGAATGATGAATTCATTATATCATACACTACCACCACTCCACTTTATTTAATTCATCTTCCACTAAGGCCGATGTCTCCAGGAATGCAACTCATCATAGTAGTCCACTGATGAAGACTGCAGCGCAGGCGAAACGTTTTGTCTACGAAGATTCCTAGTGCTGTACATGCGTCTTTGTAGATAAATGTTTCAGAGAACCGACAAGTTGATAAATTAGATACATATGCAGCACTTGGTTATCTTTACTGAGGAAACCTTTCTCCACACAGTGGCTTCATCAATCCTATACAAAGAAGAATGGCGAAGATCAGGAGTTTGAGGTAATCAGTCCCTCAGCCTAGACTCGTTGTAATTAGACCATCAATCTTGAAAAAAATGATAGTCTAATTACATCGCTCAGATGTTACAGATGCTACAGATGTTACATTTGATGCAGATATTACAGGTGCTACAGATGTTAGAGGTAACAGTAAGTGAGAATAGAAGGGCATCAACACTGCATTTTCCTCCAAATTTCATGGAGGAACGCAGACAGGGAGCCCAGACGATACTTTTTACACACAAGAGAGGATGAAAATTCCGACAGACGTGTCATTCTAGCCACACAGACGTTCAAGAGTGCTGCTGATGTCGCAGTCATCACTTCAATAACTACGAGAGACATTCCCAGACTGAGATACAACAATCAGGATAACATCAGTGCTGGAATATGTACCATACCTTACACTGAGAGTTGTAGACAATACGAAACAATTTATACAAGTGAAGCAAACAGGTTACCAGAACTCCCAGACCAAAAGATCTCTTTAAGTAGCTAGCATGAGTACAATAAACAAAAGTGAACAAAAGTTTCATTTAGCTTTGTCAGACCCCTCTAGCACACAACATATTGGACGGAGAGTTACCGGTTCCTGATCTGGCGACATTCCAGCAGACTCGTTGCATTGCTTCCCTACTCACACCATCAACACACGGACCTCACCCAAGATTTTAACACTTCATTGATTCCTAAACATGCGATCATCATCCACTAGAAACATTGTCTCTACGCGTCAAGTTTCACCTTACCTTAGAAAAACCCAACAAGAAAGAAGAAAGAAAAATTTTTCATCACTTTCATCACTCATATATAATCACTGTCTTTACACAAGCGCTCAGATAAGACAGTTTAGACGTCCCTCCAAACTGCCAATATCCCAAACCCCTCCTTTAAAGTATAGGTATTGTACTTCCCATTTCCAGGACTCAAGTTCGGCTAATCGATTTCCCTGACTCCCTTCACAAAATATTACCCTGCTCACACTCCAGCAGCTCGTCAGGTCCCAGAAACCATTCGTCTCCATTCACTCCTATCTAAGTCTAAGCCCCTCGTCCCACAAAACCTCCTTTACCCGCTTCCTCGAACCTTTTCGAGGACGACCCCTACTCCGCCTTTCTTCTCCTACATATTTATACGCTCCCCAAGTCATTCTACTTTGTTCCATTCTCTCTAAATGACCAAACCACCTCAACAACCCCTCTTCATCCCTCTGACTAATACTTTTAGTAACTCCGCACCTCGTTCTAATTTGTACACTACAAATTTTCTTCATAGTATTTACACCACACATTGCCCTTAGACACGACATCTCCACTGCCTGCAGCCGCCTACTCGCTGCAGCATTTACAATCCATACTTCACACCCATGTAAGAATGTCGGTACCACTATACTCTCTTACATTCCCTTCTTTGCCTCCATGGATAACATTTTTTTGTCTCCACAGATATCTCAACGCAACACTCACGTTTTTTTCCTTTATCAGTTCTATCGTTAATCTTATCCTTCATAAACCCATCTGCTGACGAGTCAACTCTCAAATATCTGAACACATTCACTTCTTCCATACTCCCTCCCTCCAATGTGATATCCAATTTTTCTTTACCTAAATCGTTTGACACCCACATCACCTTACTCTTATCTATATTCACTTTCAACTTCCTACCTTTACATACCCTTCCAAACTCGTCCACTAACCTTTGTAAATTCTCTTTAGAATCTCCCAAAAGCACAGTATCATCAGCAAAAAGTAACTGTGTCAGCTCCCATTCTGTATTTTCCCCATAATCTAATCCCACCCCTCTCCCCAACACCCTAGCATTTACCTCTTTTACAACCCCATCTATAAATATGTTAAACAACCATGGTGACATTACACATCCCTGTATAAGACCTATTTTTACTGGGGAGTAATCTCCTTCTCTCCTACACACCCTAACCTGGCCTGACTAACCTCATAAAAACTCTTTACAGCATTTAGTAACTTACCACCTACTCCATACATTTGTAACATCTGCCACATTGTTCCCCTATCCACTCTATCATATGCCTTTTCTAAATCCATAAATCCAATGAAAAGTTCCCTTCTTTATCTAAATACTGTTCACATATATGCTTCAATATGAACACTTGATCTACACATCCCCTACCCATTCTAAAGCCTCCTTGTTCATCTGCAATTCTACTCTCTGTCTTACCTCTAATTCTTTCAATAATGACCCTACCATTCAGTGTACCTGGTATACTCAGTAAACTTATTCCCCTATAAATTTTACAATCTCTTTTGTCCCCTTTCCCTTTATATAAAGGAACTATACATGCTCTCTGCCAATTCCTAGGTACCTTCCCCTCTTTCATACATTTATTAAACAAAAATATCAACCACTCCAACACTATATCCCCCCCCCTGTTTTTAATATTTCTGTCATGATCTCGCCAGTTCCAGCTGCTTTACCCCCTTCTCTACTCCGTTTTTAACCGACACATCCATTCGTTCCCTAGGCTTTCTTAACCTATTTATCTCACTTCAAAAATTTTTCTTATTCTCAGCAAAATTTGTTGACAGTGCCACTCCCACTCTATCATTTGCTCTCCTTTCGCACTCTCTCACCACTCTCTTCACTTTTCTTTTACTTTCCATATACTCAGCCCATCTTATATTACTTTTGCTTTGTAAAAACCTCTCATAAGCTACCTTTTCTCTTTTATCGCACCCTTTACTTTATCTTTCCTCTTTCACCCACCCTCCTATAACCCCAAACTTCTGCCCCACATTCTAACACTGCATTTTTAAAACTATCCCATTCCTCTTCAACCCCACCCCCCACTACCCATACTCGCACTACCCCACTTTTCTGAATTTATAAACTTTTACCCCTCTCTTACTTGCTGTTGCCATTTTCATATTGTCTCATCTACCTCTTACTCTAACTGTAGCTACAACTAAATAATGATCCGATATATCAGTTGCCCCTCTATAAACAAGTGCATCCTGAAGCCTATCCATCAACCTTTCATCCACCAATACAATCTAAAAAACTACTTTCATTACGTGCTATATCATATCTTGTATACTTATCCTCTTTTTCATAAAATATGTATAACTTATTACCAAACCTCTTTCTACACACAATTCAATTAAAGGCTCCCCATTTTCATTTATCCCTGGCGCCCCAAATTTACCTACTACTCCCTCCACAACATTTTTACCCACTTTCGCATTGAGATTCCCAAACACAAGTACTTTTCATACTTGGTTCAAAACTCCCCATGCACTCACTCATCACTTCTCAAAATCTCTCTCACCCCTACACTTCTCTCTTCTACATGTGCATACACACTTACTATAACCCACTTTTAACATCCAACTCTTATTTTACTCCATATAATCCTTAAATTCATACATTTATATTTCCTCTTTTCCTGCCATAGCTTATCCTTCAACATTATTGCTACTCCTTCCTTAGCTCTAACTCTGTTAGAAACCCCTGACCTAATCCCATTTATTTCTCCCCACTGAAACTCTCCCACCCCCTTCAATTTTATTTCACTTAGAGATAGGACATCTAGCTTCTTTTCATTCATAACATCCAAAATCATCTCTTTCTTATCATTCGAACCACATCCACTCACATTAAAACATCCCACTTTGGCGGTATTCTTCTTTTTCTTTTTTAGTAAGCAATATGGGAAAAGGGGTTACTAGCCCATTGTTCCCGGCATTTTAGTTGACTTTTACAACACGCATGGCTTACGGAGGAAAGATTCTTATTCCACTTTCCCATGGATATAAAAGGAAAAGTAATAAAAACAAGAACTAAGATGAAATCAAAGAAAACTCAGATGAGTGTGTATACATTGACGTGTACATGTATGTGTAGTGTGACCTAAGTGTAAGTAGAAGTAGCAAGACGTACCTGAAATCTTGCATGTTTATGAGACAGAAAAAAGACCAGCAATCCTACCATCATGTAAAACAAATACAGGCTTCCGTTTTACACTCACTTGGCAGGATGGTAGTACCTTCCTGGGCAGTTCCTGTAAACTTGCTTCAGGGTAAACTCAAGGTTCACCCTAAAGCTGTTTGAAAATTGTTTTCTCCTACCACTCCCTATATTTTATATATACTTGATTTAAAGACAAAATGCACTGACAAAATACATTGACAAAAATACAATAGAGAGTAAAACAACATAGATAACAACTCAGATATACATCTTGAATACTTCGTCCAGCTCCCAGGCGGTGGGCCGCGTGCCAGGAATACTTCAGGCATTTCCCCTCTGGATCGCAACACTGAGTCTCTGAAAGAGGAAGCTGGCCGCCCTTTGTTCCTTGGTTTCTTTGATGAGTTTCTGACCCAGCACTTTGAGGAAATTTAGAGCACACTTGCACCATGATCCAAGGATCTCCGGCCCTATTGGGATGAAGTTATAGCAAGGAGGAAGCCTTTAAATATATATATATACATATATATATATATATATATATATATATATATATATATATATATATATATATATATATATATATATATATATATATATATATATATATATATATATAAACCCCTTTCTATACAAAGTTCAGTCAAAGGGCTCCCATTATCATTTACACCTGGGCACCCCCAAACTTACCTACCACACCCTCTCTAAAAGTTTCTCCTACTTTAGCATTCAGGTCCCCCTACAACAATTACTCTCTCACTTGGTTCAAAGGCTCCTATACATTCACTTAACATCTCCCAAAATCTCTCTCTCTCCTCTGCATTCCTCTCTTCTCCAGGTGCATACACGCTTATTATGACCCACTTCTCGCATCCAACCTTTACTTTAATCCACATAATTCATCAGCAATCATCTGTATATATATATTATATATATATATATATATATATATATATATATATATATATATATATATATATATATATATATATAAATATATATATATATATATATATATATATATATATATATATATATATATATATATATATATATATATACATACATATATATATATATATATATATATATATATATATATATATATATATATATATATATATATATATATATATATATATATATATATATATATATATATATATGTGTGTGTGTATATATAAACATATACACAAAACAATATTCATTCCTATCACTATTGAGGCTGATATCGGCCTCACCTGGTGGCAGTAGTCAACTCGAGGCACCAAGCAGGAGTAGCGGTGGTCCTTGAGGCGCAGCAAGACCCTTACCTCGTCAGGAGGACCCGTGATCCCCACACACCAATAAGCTGCTCCTTACTGCATCATTACATCCACGCCTGCAGCCTCTCAGTCAGCAGCTATAGTATCGCTTCCACCACCCATTCCCTCACTTACATATATATATATATGTATTATATATATATATATATATGTATATATATATATATATATATATATATATATATATATATATATATATATATATATATATATATATATATATATATATATATATATAGTATATATATATAATATATATATATATATATATATATACTATATATATATTATATATATATATATATATATATATATATATATATATATATATATATATATATATATATATATATATATATATATATATATATATATATGCAATAAGATCACAGTAAATAGTTGATATCAGAATGTACAAAACAACCACTGTGAAAGAATAGTGAAATACCAAGCGCTTTCGCGACTTCTCACATTATCATAGTTCCTTAATAATGTGAGAAGTCACGAAAGCGATTGGAATTTCACTACTCATTCACAGTGGTTGTTTTGCATATTCTGATATCAACTGTTTACTGCGATCTTATTGCATATATATACATTATATATATATATAATATATATATATATGTATATGATGTATATATATGCATATATATAATGTATATATATGTATATATATATATATATATATATATATATATATATATATATATATATATATTGCCAAGTACATAAACCTGGTCAATTAGCAAAAGCTCATTTAAAACTAAATCCTTTCTAAAATTTTCTCCTATACTTTAAAGATATTTTTTTCATTTATGTTAATTTAAAAATTAATAATTTTGTACGAAAAGAACCTTACAAAACTTATGCAACTTGTTTATAATAAGCGTAAATTTATTTAGCCTAATCCAACTAAATATATTTTAGATAAGTTTACAATAATTTAATAATAAACAAACACAATGAAATATATTTTTTTTTGTTGCATACACAAATTTTCGCTTGACTTATTCGGCAAAAACATCGTTATATAGAATAGATAGTTACATACATACAGAAATACATACATAGATAATGGCTCCACACATACCTACACACAAACACACACATACTCACATACACACACACAGACAGACAGACAAACACACACACACACACACACACACACACACACACACACACACACACACACACACACACACACACACACACACACACACACACACACACACACACACACACACACACACACACACACACACACACACACACACACACACTGTTTCTCTCCCTCTCTGAGTAATGACTTGCCTCCTTAAAAGACCGTGGGAAGGAGGAGATCTGTCCCATTCAGAGACTCACTGATTGTCATAATAAGAGTGGCGTTGCAACATTCCATTCAGAGAGCTGCGCCTGATGAATTGAAGGAGAAGTTGAAGGCGCTATCACGAAGGAGAGCCAGCAACTTCCCAGGAGGCTACATGAAGCCACAAGACGATATCAAGGTCTTAGGAGATGGCAGAGAATGTCAAAGGATCGTAAATGATGGCAAATGATGTCACCGGGCGGTCTCAAGACCTTAGAAGATGTCCTAGGATAGAGTCAAAGAATATCTCATTATGTCTTTGATCTAAAAACTCTGTGTCGAGATTCTTGGCGAAGCGTTGCCCCTAAGAAACAAGGTTGTTTTGCAGTTTTGTGCCTTTCTCCATATAATTAATCTCAAAACACCATTTCATCCATTACAGAGGACGTCAGAGGACAGAAAATCATTCCGTTGAATTTTAGACAACGCCGTTATAGCGGAGAATATACGATAGTACTCTGATGTTCCTTTCCATCAAGAAGGAAAGAATGGAACGGGGGACGAGAGAGGCGGCAGAAATGTTAAGTAATTACTAAGAAATTCCAAGGAGGCGGAGAATGAGAGATATGAGAGAGTCTACGAAATTACCAAGAAGAATCAAGGAAACGGGAACAACTGAAAATATATGTACGTTACTTTAGACAACAATAAGTGGAGTGAAAATTTGAAAAAATATTAAGCAACGGATAATAAGATTAAATGTTAAAGTTACTGTGGGAAAATTAAAAAAAAAACGCGAGACTGAATGTGCATATCCAAATGTTTTAAATAGAAGAGAAGCTAGGAAAATACAAGCCGTTAGGGATATATTAGGGACGCTAGCGAAATATTAACGGAGCTTGGTCAATATTAGGGACGCCTGGGAAATATAAGAGAGATTAGGTATACCCCCGAATCCTTCCACTTTTCTAAAGGCCTCTGGTACCTGATCCAGTTTAGCGCATATGACCACATAAGTGAATAAAATTGTAGAGAGTGCACATTTAGAAGGATACTAGGGGAAAATATATTAGACTAGGGAAGATTACGAGTGAATAGTAAAAAATAAGGAATGCATGGGTAATATAAGATACTAGGGAAAAGTATGGGTGGGAAGGGAAATATAATTCTAGGGGAAAATATAAGGGGAATAGTTAAATGTGAGGGATGCTAAGTGTATATAAGACTAGGGAAATGAAAGGTGAACAGGGAAATTATAATGAATTCTAGGGAAATATAAGAGATTAGGGGGAAATATCAGGTTGGGTAGGGAAATATAAGGGAAGCATTTGAGAAATATAAATAAGGTTGGACAGGGAAATTAAGAGGAAACGTTTGATAAATATAACGGAAACTCGAGAAACAGTCAAAGAAGACTTATAAAATAGACGAGGCGCTAGGAGGAGGAGGAAATAATAAGATAAGACCAGTTAAAAATTGAAAGTGAATAGGCAGGAGATGGAGAGAGGAGAGGGGGGGGGAGGGAAAGAAGGATGATCGAGGAAATGGTTAGTAAAGTGGATAAACCTGGACGAGGGGATAGATGAGGTTGGCTATCCTTCACCACCGCCAGGTGAGGCAAGTGTACAGGCGGAATTTAGTTAATAAAAATAAAAGGGAAAATGTGTTACACGGAAAATAACTAGGGATGTGATAGAGAGGAAGTACGTGAATAATTCCGGGGGTAGAGGGACACATTAAGAGAATGATAAATTTAATAGAAGCAAGGAAAACCTAGATTATTATTATCATTATTATTATTGTTGTTGTTGCTATTTTTGTTCTATTATTATCATTTTATTATTGGTGTTGTTGTTATTATTATTATTTTATTATTATCATTTATATAATAATAATAATAATAATAATAATAATAATAATAATAATAATAATAATAATAATAATAATAATAATAATAATAATAATAATAATAATAATAATAATAATAATAATAATTATTATTATTATTATTATTATTATTATTATTATTATTATTATTATTATTATTATTATTATTATTATTGTTGTTGTTGTGTTGTTGTTTTTATGAAGGTCATAAAGCGCCAGGGAAATGGAAGGTAATCAGGTCTGATCCATGGAAGGGGGGATGAAAAATAAAGAATATATATAGAAAACTAAAGTTTGTAAAAAAAAAAAAAAGCTTTATTCGATTTCTGGGTTAATAACCCCAGGATAACCCAGGATAACCAAAGACAACCCAGGATAACCTAAGAAAATCTAGTAGTGTGGTATATTTTTGTTGGGTAGTCCTCATTAGTACTCCTGTAGGATACGACCCACAACAGTCCACTAATTCTTAGGTACCTATTTACTGCTAGGAGATCAGGTATTCAGTCCCTCAGCCGTGTAGAACCATTCACAACAAAAGATCAGGTAATCAGTCCTTCAAGTCGTGTAGAACCAAATAGAGTGAAAGATCATGTAATCAGTCGTGTAGAACTATAAACAGAGAAAGACCAAGTAATCAGCCCTTCCGCCGTGTAAAACTATACACAGTGAAGGATCAGGTAATCAGTCCCTCATCCTGGAAGCCTGTGATCGGTACCTTTGTCTTTAATCCTCAATCTTCTCGGCGCTGTATTGTGAGAAGCTTCAGACAGACGCAGAATAAATAAACTAGGGCGAGGATTCCAGCCACCTACATAAGTTGCACTTGGCAACTTCAGTGGGAGATTTATTCCACTGATCTGTGAATCTGAAAGAAAACAACCTTCATTGGAGATGCATACATAGATATACACAGACACACAGGGAGGTACATAGACTGTGACAAACAGCAAGATTCATAGGGAGATACAGAGGCAAACACAAAGACAGATGTAGAGAAATACAGATACCTGGAGACAAACTGATACAGACGCAAAGAGACATAGAGACAAAAATACAGAGACTGACACAGAGATAGATAGACAGATAGATAGATGGTTAGATAGATAGATAGATAGATAGATAGATAGATAGATAGATAGATAGATAGATAGAGAGAGAGAGAGAGAGAGAGAGAGAGAGAGAGAGAGAGAGAGAGAGAGAGAGAGAGAGAGAGAGAGAGAGAGAGAGAGAGAGAGAGAGAGAGAGAGAGAGAGAGAGAGAGAGAGAGAGAGAGAGAGAGAGAGAGAGAGAGAGAGAGAGAGAGAGAGATAAGCTACCTAGCAGGTCAGGGTGTTAGAGGTCAAGATGGGTGCGCTGGTCACTGCAGAGGCCGTGACGGCATGTATTATTTACACGCCAGCCCCGCCCTTCTGCTGCTTCCTGCTGCTGCTTCCTGCTGCTTCCTGCTGCTGCTTCCTGCTGCTGTTCTTGTTGCTGCTGCTGCTACTGCTTCCTGCTGCTGCTGCTGCTGCTTCCTGCTGCTGCTTCCTGCTGCTGCTGCTGCTGCTGCTTCCTGCTGCTGCTTCCTGCTGCTTTCCTGCTGCTGCTTCCTGCTGCTGCTTCCTGCCTGCTTCCTGCTGCTGCTTCCTGCTGCTGCTTCCTGCTGCTGCTTCCTGCTGCTGCTTCCTGCTGCTGCTTCCTGCTGCTGCTTCCTGCTGCTGCTGCCTGCTGCTGCTTCCTGCTGCTGCTGCCTGCTGCTGCTTCCTGCTGCTGCTTCCTGCTGCTGCTTCCTGCTGCTGCTTCCTGCTGCTGCTTCCTGCTGCTGCTTCCTGCTGCTGCTTCCTGCTGCTGCTGCCTGCTGCTGCTTCCTGCTGCTGCTTCCTGCTGCTGCTTCCTGCTGCTGCTTCCTGCTGCTGCTTCCTGCTGCTGCTTCCTGCTGCTGCTTCCTGCTGCTGCTTCCTGCTGCTGCTTCCTGCTGCTGCTTCCTGCTGCTGCTTCCTGCTGCTGCTTCCTGATGCTGCTTCCTGCTGCTGCTTCCTGCTGCTGCTTCCTGCTGCTGCGTCCTGCTGCTGCTTCCTGCTGCTGCTTCCTGCTGCTGCTTCCTGCTGCTGCTTCCTGCTGCTGCTTCCTGCTGCTGCTTCCTGCTGCTGCTTCCTGCTGCTGCTTCCTGCTGCTGCTTCCTGCTGCTGCTTCCTGCTGCTGCTTCCTACTGCTGCTTCCTGCTGCTGCTTCCTGCTGCTGCTTCCTGCTGCTGCTTCCTGATGCTGCTTCCTGCTGCTGCTTCCTGCTGCTGCTTCCTGCTGCTGCTTCCTGCTGCTGCTTCCTGCTGCTGCTTCCTGCTGCTGCTTCCTGCTGCTGCTTCCTGCTGCTTCTTCCTGCTGCTGCTTCCTGCTGCTGCTGCCTGCTGCTGCCTGCTGCTGCCTTCCGTTGTCTGTTGCTGCCCGGTTCTACCTGGTGGTATCTGCTGCTGCTGCCTACTGCCGTCTGGTGCTGCCTACCCTGTGATGTCTAGTACTGTTTCTGGTGATTTGGTGCTACCCTATGCTCCCTGGTGCTGCTTGGTGCTTCCCGATAGTGTTGTCTGGTGCTGCATTGTGCTTCCTGCTGCTACCCGGTGCTGCCTACTACTGTTTGGTTCTAATTGGTGTTCCTCGAGGCTGCCTGATGTTATCTGGTGCTGCCTGGTGCTCTCTGGTGCTACTTGTTGTTATCTGGCGCTCCCTGCTATTGCCTGATGCTGTTAAGTAGTGTCTGGTGCTGTCTAGTGCTACCTGGTGCTGTGTAGTGCTATCTGGTGGTGTCTAGTGGTGCCTGGCGCTGCTTGCTGTTGTCTAATGCTGTCTAGTGATATTTAAGAATGTCTGGTGCTGTCTGATGAGGCTTGGTGCTCTCTAGCGCTGTCTGGTGCTGTCTGATGCTCCCTGTTACTATATAGTGCTACCTTGTGTTGTCTAGTGTTGCCTGGTGTTGTCTAGTGCTAACTGGTGCTGTCTAGTACTTCCTGGCGCTGTCTTATACTACTTTCTGTTGTCTAGTGCTGCCTCTTGTTGTCTAGTGCTATCTGGTTCTGTCAAGTGCGCCTGGTGCTGTATAGAACTACCTGGTGCTGTCTAGTGCTACCTGGTTTTGTTTAGTGATACCTGGTGCTGTCTAGTGCTACCCGCTGTCTAGTGCTACCTGGTGCTGTCTAGTGCTACCTGGCTGTGTCTAGTGCTACCTACTGTCTAGTGCTACCTGCTGTCTAGTGTTGCCTGCTGTCTAGTGCTACCTGCTGTCTAGTGCTACCTACTGTCTAGTATTGTCTGCTGTCTAGTGCTACCTACTGTCTAGTGCTACCTGCTGTCTAGCACTAGCTGCTGTCTAGTGCTGCCTATCAAATCTGTTAAACCTCCTTGACTCCTAAACCATTCTTTAATCCTGTTCACAATCTTAAATCTCAGTTACATTTTCTTAAAATCTGAAACGACACGAGGACTGTACTTGTTTTGCTTGTTTTTTGTTAAATTTTTATTTGTTTGTTTCATTTAACAAAACAATCGTGAGATATACTGTGAGAGACCGAGGATATATCTCGTGTGATTGTTTTTGCTGTTGTTGTGATATTGTTATTGTTGTCGTTGTTGTTGTTGTTGATGTCGTTGCGGTTGTTGTTATTATTGTTGTTGTTCTCATTGTTGTTGTTGTTGTTGCTGTTGTCTTTTTTGTTTGTGTTGTTGTTGTCGTCGTTGTTGTTCTTGTTGGTGTAGTTGTTATTACATTGTTGTCGTTGTTTTTGTAGCTAATAATGCTGCTGTTGTTGTTGTATGTTGATGTCAGAGACAGTGCTGTTGTTTTTGTTGTTGTTGCAGAAGCAACAACAATAGCCTCTATTGTTGTTGCTTCTGCTGCTATTTTTATTAGATAGACATTAAAAGTAATCTTCACATAATTATTTTCATTTCCCATTTATTTCTTCCTCTTTTTTATTATTTTTTTTTTTTACCTTCTTGTTGACACTTTCCTCTGTATTGGGAGGCTGGGTAATCTCTCCTTATTTTTAAATCACTTTTATTTCTTCCTCATTTCTTATTTTATCTCTTATGTTGATACTTTTTTCTGTGTTGGTAATCCCTTCTTATTTTTTTAAATCATTTTTATCTCTTCCTCTTTTCTTTACTTTCTTACTCCAGCGCTTCTCTTGCTACTTTCTTCTCTGTCGGGAGGCTGGGTAATCTCTCCTCAAGGCGTTAATTAATATCTCCTGTTTCCTCTCCCTAGATTTTATCTCTGGAAGACTCGCTAATTTGTTTAAAATTTTATTTTGTCGCTAAGCTAATTCACTTATGAGTGTTCTTATTCACTTAAAAGTGATGGATGCACTTGTAAGTGTTGTTACTTGAAACTTGAAGACATTCCAGGTCTTGTTTATGATATAAAACCTACACACACACACACACACACACACACACACACACACGGTGAGCACACACACACACACACACACACATATATATATATATATATATATATATATATACATATATACATATATATATATATATATATATATATATATATATATATATATATATATATATATATATATATATATACATATATATATATATATATATATATATATATATATATATATATATATATATATATATATATATATATATATATATATTATATATATATATATATATATATATATATATATATATATATATATATTATATATATATATATATATATATATGTATATATATATATATATGTGTGTGTGTGTGTGTGTGTACTCACCTAGTGTGCGTGTGTGTGTGTAGGTTTTACAAAAAGCCTGAAAAAAAGCCATAAGACAGACACTGGAATTCAGAAATACGGAATCCAGTATTATTACCACTGGTTAAACAGGCCGGTTGATCTATGCCACAAGTGACGCCACAGTAATGGATGAATCATAGCTAAAGGAAAGTTAAAAAAGGCCTGGTCATAGACCGGGCCGCGGGGGCGTTGATCCCCGGAATATCCTCCAGGTAGATACGCAGTAAAAAAAAAAGACAAAAAAATATATCCTCTTCGAACTTTGCCTAAAAAAAAAAAAACCTGGGAATGACTTTTTTTGTCAGTCCAGTTTGAAGGTAGCTCAAGCATTTCAATATCGTACCAGCGGTGGACTGCGCGGATGCGCAAAAAAATAGCGCAAGCTATACATTACTCCGTATTTCCACCCGCTGCGCCCTCAGCTCTTCCATGTTTGCCAGCCTCAGGCAGTGTGTATATTGAAGGGGAAAACTCTTCTCTCTTTTATAGACTCAAGCTCAGCGGGAATTACGCCCCAGCTTCGGAGGGGTGGATGAAGAGGGGAGGGAAGGGAAGGGAGGGTGAAGAGGGGAAGGAAGGGAGAGGAGGGTGAAAAGGGAGGTGAGGTGAGGGAGGAGGGTTGGTTCTGGTGTACAGAGATCAACGCCCTGGTTTGGTTGTAACACCCTAGTTGTAACACCTTGGTTGTAGCACTCTGGTTGTAACACTCTGGTTGTAACACCCTGGTTGTAACACTCTGGTTGTAACACTCTGGTTGTAACACCCTGGTTGTAACACTCTGGTTGTAACACCCTGGTTGTAGCACCCTGGTTGTAACACCTTGGTTGTAACACCCTGGTTGTAACACCCTGGTTGTAACACCCTAGTTGTAACACCCTGGTTGTAACACCCTGGTTGTAACACCCTGGTTGTAACACCCTGGTTGTAACACCCTGGTTGTAACACCCTAGTTGTAACATCCTGGTTGTAACATCCTGGTTATAGCACCCTGGTTCGGACACATGGGTATCTTTATTGTGGAAACGTTTCGTCAACTAGTGGCTTCCTCAGTCCAGTACAGAGATGAATGATGGAAGACGGGGTGGATCAGTTTGAGGTAATCAGTTCCTCAGCCTGGAGTCAATGTGTTCAATCCATTAACCTTGATAAAAGTACAGCATATGCATAAAGAAGGGGCTTATATACTGTAGACACATGACGCGAAGAAGTCGAAAGCGGCGTCACTATAAAAAAAAAGCACATGTGGAAGGAGGTCATGCCTATAGGCTAGGGAATCGTAGAATTCCCTGTATCAAGATCTCAAGATCTTGATGTGTCTGTCAGGACTGAGGAAGCCACTGGTTGGCGAAACGTTTCCACAGTAAAGATACCCAAGTGTTGCACAAGTATCTCATTCGTCAACTTGTTGGTTTTCTGAACCATTTGTATTCAACTCGTCAGACACAGTAACATCTTGGTATATTGATACAGGGAATTCTACTCCTGCCTAAGCTTTATAGGCTACGCTTCGTTATACACTGACTTTATAAAGCTCTGTTAAGACAGGTTTGCCCTTCATAAATCTGTGCTTTACCTATAGCCGTTTCTGAGAGCTATTCCACTACCCTTGCAGCCCGGCGTGAGGCCAGGCTTCCCTGCTGACCGCCTGTTCAACCAAGCTGCTTGGGCGAGCAGCCCGCAGGTTCAGGTACTTATACCAGGAAGCAAGAAGCTGTGCAGCTTCTTGAAAGCTTTTTTCTTCGTTCCGGCAATGTTTCTGTTATCTGTTGGTAGTATGTTGAAGGGTGAACATTAAAATGGTATAAAATACCGACAGATTGTTAGGTAAGACACATATGTGTCTTACCTAACCATGTTGAAGGGTCGTGGGCCACAGATGTCGAAGCAATGTTCTCCAGGTGTACCCAATGGCCTCTGCTCGTCACTGGGTTTAATACATATTTTTTCCCATATTTTTCACTCGAGTAAGCTGTTATAACAGCGTGTAAGTTAGGGACCAGGCCTTCAAGTACCTTCCATATATTATAGGATATTTATCTCTTATCTGTTACAGAGAGAACAATCTAAGTGTGATACAGCGTTCCCAATGGGATATCTGTTTTTCTAACTGTGCGGGCAGTATGTGACCTCTTTACATTTTCAGAGCTCTACTGTCGCTCCTGCCTTGAAAAGAGCTGTGAGGACTAAGAGTCAAGTTAAGAACACAAGTGATTTAAGAATTACAATCACTGGCGTTACTTGTCTTCCTTTCAAAGCTTCTTAACCGCTTTTTCAGTTGGCCGGATTTTGTTGCACTGTATATCAGGGGAAACCGGTTAACCGGGTTTGAGTCCTGGAGGGTGGTACAAACAGTGCCTACACTCTAAAGAAGAGGAGGGGATGTTGTAGCTCGGAGAATATTTGAGTTATGACATCTGAGCACTATTGGCTAGACAGCTACTGAATGAATGATAGCGAATATGTCTTTTTTTTGGTCACTTTGCCTCGGTGGGAGAAGGAAAGAGTGTTCAAACAACTAAATTTATAAATAAAATACCAGGAGTCTCGACTAGCTCGGCCAAGCCACATTTCAAAGTATTTTTTTCTCTGTTACTTCATAGATGAGAAGAGCAAAAAATGATTTGCTCAAAATTTTGAGTCTATTACAACCCGCTCCGTTAAGTGATAGTTTTGCTTTCCACATGTTTATGTGTGGGTGTTGCAGCTATAAAAACATAACCAGGACTAAGAGGCATGTAAGGAATGTTTGTTTTTAAGAACCGATTGGAGGCTGGAAGACAAGTAGATTTCTTTACTACTTCTACGACCTGTCTTGGCTTTCCCTGTTTTTTTCCTCGTTCAGTTGAGACTTGATTATGGTCCAGGACGGACCGAAATGCTGTCTAAATTTTCATCTCTAAGTGCGGGTTGTTTGTGAGTTGTTGCAGTCACACAAGTTTAGGATTTGTGTTCCCTTGCCTTTCTCAGTGGAAGTACTGTTCCTTGCTTTGTATTCACCAGGAAAGAGTAAGAAACAGTGCGGTGTTTTGTTGCTCTCTCTACACGAAGCCAGTGAGTCGGTCCCCTACCTCCCTCCCTGTCTCTCTCTCTCTCTCTCTCTCTCTCTCTCTCTCTCTCTCTCTCTCTCTCTCTGTTCTTACGCTGCCATCCACAGGATGTATATGGACCGCATCATGAACTAGCCACTACTGTCCTAAGAAGGGATATGATGAGGACAATAAATTAGCCTCTACTGGCCACAGGATGGATTTAGGGTGCACAGTGGACTAGGAGATACCGTCCATTGAATGTCTATAGGGAGCACGATAAACTAGCCACTACCATCCAGAGTACGGATATTCGGTACACAACTAAATAGCCGCTACCATACACAGGATGAATATGGGATGCGTAATAAACTAGCCGCTACTTCAGTAAAAGAGCTTCGACAGCAAAATTTAAAATCTAAACGAGTTAGGCAATGGTAATCACATTAAGATATGCATTACCTAAAAGATGCTCGTTACACATACAAATTCTTTAAGATACTCGATACTTAATGATGTTTCTTATATGTATAGGTAAACCACGGAATGGGTGGGGTTTGAAACAATGGCAAGTGAGTCATGGGTTCAACCCCCCACCCGTTCCGTGGTTCGTTTGCAATCGTGTTACTACGATTTCGTGAGTCGTATTCCTTATGTAGTTATTTGTAAAGACATTCGCCTGACAGGCATTTAAGAAACTCGTTTAAATTGAAGATATTCGTAAATATATTCATAAATATAAATTAGAATGACTTAAAAATATTATAGGTAATAATTAATACATTCATCTGAAGAAATTCGTTAAGGAATACTTCTTGAAAGACGCTCAGCCTTAGAGAATTTAGATCCAGTACACGAATAACCCACACATAGGAGAGAGAAGCTTACGATGACATTTCGGTCCGACTTGGACCATTTACAAAGTCACACTGTGTGACTTTGTAAATGGTCATCGTAAGCTTCTCTCTCATATGTGCTGGTTATTTGTGTATTGTTCCAGTCACCGTATTGTACTCTTTTGTTCTATAGCTTCAGTCCTCCTTGAGATTTTTTCCTAGTGCTTTAACTCTGACTCTGAGGAGCAAGAACAGTGCTGACACCTGCTAATGTTGACTACCGTTTTTGTTCTTTTCCACTGTTATCGTCACTGTTCAGTCACGGTGAACAACAATAAATTCGAGTGTGTGTGTGTGTACTCACCTAGTTGTGATTGCAGGGGTCGATTCACAGCTCCTGTGTGTGTGTGTGTGTGTGTGTGTGTGTGTGTGTGTGTGTGTGTGTGTGTGTGTGTGTGTGTGTGTGTGTGTGTGTGTGTGTGTGTGTGTGTGTGTGTGTGTGTGTGTGTGTGTGTGTGTGTGTGTGTGTGTGTGTGTGTGTATGTGTGTGTGCTTGCTTGCACATACACACCTGACAAGTGGAAAATTCAGCTGCCTGACTTATTCACCCATTGCGTTCACTGGTTCAGCCTCCACAATGAATTATTTCTCATTTAGCTGACCATTTTCTATCCGGTTCATAGCTGGTGTTCGCTGCCGTGTTTGTCTGTTTGTCTGCCTGTCTGTCTGTCTGTCTGTCTGTCTGTCTGCCTGCCTGCCTGCCTGCCTGCCTGCCTGCCTGCCTTCCTGTCTGCCTGCCTGCCTGCCTGCCTTCCTGTCTGCCTGCCTGCCTGCCTGCCTGTCTGTCTGCCTGCCTGCCTGCCTGCCTTCCTGTCTGCCTGCCTGCCTGCCTGCCTGCCTGTCTGTCTGCCTGCCTGCCTGCCTGCCTGCCTGCCTGCCTGCCTGCCTGCCTGCCTGCCTGCCTGCCTGCCTGCCTGCCTGCCTGCCTCACACACTACGAGGCTCAGGGATTTTACATACAATCTTATACCCATGACTTCCTCACCCTGCTGTTTTTTGGGTGGGGCGAAAACTCTTTTTCCCATCTTTTTCCCGAAATTTCAGTCCACAGTTGAATTATCTTTTACCCATCGACGGACCAAGCAAGTAAACACGCATTAGTCCCCCTATTTTTTTCTTTTACCTTGTACACGTGTACTTTGTCTATATCCTTCATTTTCTCTTATTTATTGCCAAAGATCTGTTTTTGTGCTAATATGAACATATATATATATATATATATATATATATATATATATATATATATATATATATATATATATATATATATATATATATATATATATGAACATTAAAATGGTATAAAATACCGACAGGTTGTTAGGTAAGACACATATGCAACAGTTAGGTATCTTTATTATGAAACGTTTCGCCTACACAGTAGGCTTCTTCAGTCAAGTACAGAAAAGTTGATAGAAGCAGAAGATACTTGAAGACGATGTAATCAGTCCATCACCCTTAAAGTTTTGAGGTGGTCAGTCCCTCAGTCTGGAGAAGAGCATTGTTCCATAGTATGAAACAATATGGAGATGAAGTGACAAGGTGGAGCTTTTTATAGCGCCAAGAGGCGCTATAAAAGCCTACTGTGTAGGCGAAACGTTTCATAATAAAGATACCTAACTGTTGCATATGTGTCTTACCTATATATATATATATATATATATATATATATATATATATATATATATATATATATATATATATATATATATATATATATATATATATATATATATATATATATATATATATATATATATATATATATATATATATATATATATATATGTGTGTGTGTGTGTGTGTGTGTGTGTGTGTGTGTATGTGTATTGCTTCATTATTTTTTTACTTAAGAACTGTAGAAGCAATAACAGACGACAGTCACGACAGGTACAAGATACAGAAACCACGAACATCACAACTGCAACAACTACAACCACCACAACCATTGCAATAACACTATTACCGGTACCAACAGCTATTGTCATTATTATTATTGTTGTTTTGTTACTGATGATAATGTTATTTTTATTTTTATTATGAATGACGGTGAGAGAGGTGAGTGACGTGAGAGAGAGAGGTGAATGACATGAGAGAGGTGAGTGACGTGAGCGAGGCCTCAGCAACACCTCTGTCACTAAATTCACCTCCAGTGTTGTGCTTCAAGAAACATACTTAATCTCAATTACTGAAGCAATTAGTTTCCTGACTCCGCTAATGACACGGTTAATTATATTATTAAACACTAGGGCGACGACGGCAGCGGGAACCGTGGGAGTTGATACGACAACAGTAGTGATGGCGACGATATTCACTTGTGTTTGTGTATGTGTGTGTATGTGTGTGTGTACTCACCTAACTCACCTAATTGTGGTTGCAGGGATCGAGACTCAGCTCCTGGCCCCGCCTCTTCACTGATCGCTACTAGGTCCTCTCTCTCTCTGCTTCCTGAGCTTTGTCATACCTCGTCTTAAAGCTATGTATGGTTCCTGCCTCCACTACATCACTTGCTAGGCTATTCCACCTCCTGACGACTCTATGACTGAAGAAGTACTTCCTAACATTCCTTTGATTCATCTGAGCCTTCAGCTTCCTATTGTGACCCCTTGTTTCTGTGTCCCCTCTCTGGAACATCCTGTCTCTGTCCACCTTATCTATTCCACGCAGTATTTTGTATGTCGTTATCATGTCTCCCCTGACCCTCCTGTCCTCCAGTGTCGTCAGTCCGATTTCCCTCAACCTGTCATCGTAGGGCATTCCCCTGAGCTCTGGGACTAGCCTTGTTGCAAACCTTTGTACTTTCTCTAACTTCTTGACGTGCTTGACCAGGTGTGGGTTACAAACTGGTGCTGCATATTCCAGTATGGGCCTGACGTACAAAGTGTAGTGTCTTGAACGATTCCTTACTAAGGCATCGGAACGCTATTCTCAGGTTTGCCAGGCGCCCGTATGCTGCAGCAGTTATCTGGTTGATGTGTGCTTCCGGAGACATGCTTAGTGTTATGGTCACCCCAAGATCTTTCTCCTTGAGTGAGGTTTGCAGTCTTTGTCCACCTAGCCTATACTCTGTCTGCGGTCTTCTTTGGCCTTCCCCAATCTTCATGACTTTTCATTTGGCAGGGTTGAATTCGAGAAGCCAATTGCTGGATCACGTGTCCAGCCTGTCCAGGTCTCTTTGTAGTCCTGCCTGATCCTCATCTGATTTAATTCTTCTCATTAACTTTACATCATCTGCGAACAGTGACACTTCAGAATCTATCCCTTCCATCATGTCATTCACATTTATCAAAAATAGCACTGGTCCTAGGACTGACCCCTGTGGGACCCCGCTCGTCACAGGCACCCACTGGGATACCTCTTCACGTACCATGACTCGTTGTTGGCTCCCTGTCAGGTATTCTCTAATCTATTGCAGTGTCCTTCCTGTTATACGCGCCTGATCCTCCAGCTTCTGCACTAATCTCTTGTTAGGATCTGTGTCGAAAGCCTTTCTGCAGTTCAGGAAAATGCAATCCACCCACGCCTCTATCTCGTGTCTTACTTCTGTTACGTTGTCATAAAACTCCAGAAGGTTTGTGACACAGGATTTGCCTTCCATGAAATCATGCTGGTTATCGTTTATAATCTTATTCCGTTCCAGGTGCTCCACCACTCTCCTCCTGATAATCTTCTAGACGACTTTGCATACTATACACGTCAGAGACACTGGTCTGTAGTTTAGTGCCTCATTTCTGTCTCCTTTCTTAAAAAATAGGGAATACATCTGCCGTCTTCCATACCTCAGGTAGTTGCCCACTTTCAATGGATGTTTTGAAGATTGTGGTTAATGGCATGCACAGCGTCTTTCCTTCTTCTCTAAGGACCCACGGGAAGATGTTGTCCGGTCCCATTGCCTTTGAGGTATGAAGGTCACTTAGCAGCTTCTGCACCCCCTCCTCCATTGTTTGTATATCATCCAACACTTGTTGGTACATTCCCTGTTGATGTTCCCCTCTGTGCTGTCTTCCCAGAGCCATTCCTGTGTCTACTGTAAATACTTCCTTAAATCTCCTGTTGAGCTCCTCAAATACCTCGAGATCGTTTCTCGTGAGTTCCCCACCTTCTGTCCTCAGCCTGATCACCTGGTCTTTGACTGTTGTCTTCCTCCTGATGTGGCTATACAGCAGTTTCGGGTCAGACTTGACTTTCGATGTTATGTTATTTTCATACTGTCGCTGGGCCTCCCTACTTTCCTGTGCATACTCGTTTCTGGCTCTTCAACTAATCTCCTTATTTTCCTGTGTTCTTTGCCTTCTGTACTTTTTCCATTCTCTAGTGCACTTAGTGTGTGTGTGTATGTACTCACCTATATGTACTCACCTATATGTGGTTACAGGGGTCGACTCATTGCTCCTGGCCCCCGCCTCTTCACTGGTCGATACTAATTCACTCTCTCCCTGCTCCATGATATTTGTCATACCTCTTCTTAAAGCTATTTATGGAACTTGCTTCCACTGCTTCACTCTCCAGATTATTCCAGTTCCTGACAACTCTAAGACTAAAGAAATACTTCCTAACATCCCTATGACTCATCTGGGTTTTCAGCTTCCAATTGTGTCCTCTTGTTTCTGTATCCCATCTCTGAAACATTCGATCCTTGTCCACCTTGTCAATGCCTCTTATTATTTTATACGTTGTTATCATGTCCCCTCTATCCCTCCTATCATCTAGTGTCATCAGGTTGAGTTCCCTTAACCTCTCCTCATAAGACATACCCCTCAGTTCCGGAACTAATCATGTTGCAAATTTTTGCACTTTCTCCAGTTTCGTGACGTGGTTGACTAAGTGAGGGTTCCATACTGGCGCTGCATATTCCAGTATAGGCCAATCTCCCATATGCTGTAGCAGTTATTTGATTGATGTGTGCCTAAGGGGACATGCTCGTTATAATGCTTACCCCAAGATCCTTTTCTTTCATTGAAGTTTGCAGCTGTTGGTTTCCTAACCTGTACTCCGTCTGCGGTCTTCTGTGTCTTTCCCCAATCTTCATAACCTTACACTTACTGGGGTTAAACTCCAGGAGCCATTTGACGGACCACACTTGTAGTTTGTCCAGATCCCCTTGTAATCTTAACTGATCCTCTCCCACTTGTATTCTCCTCATCAGTTTCACATCATCAGTGAACAGTGACGCTTCTGAATCTATTCCTTTCACTATGTCATTCAAGAAACAGCACCGTTATTCCTGCCTGCTCCTCTAATTTTTGCAAAAGTCTCTTGTGTGGTACTGTGTCAAAATCCTTCTTGCAGTCTAAAAAGATGCAATCTACCCATCTCTCTCTCTCCTGTCTTACTTCTGTTACCTTATCGTAGAACTCAAGTAGATTCGTGACCCAGGATTTCCCATCTCTGAAACCGTGCTGACTGTCATGTATGACTCCAATCTTTTCAATGTGTTCCACTACTTTTCTCCTGATAATCTTTTCCATGACTTTACATACTATACAAGTCAGTGACACTGGTCTGTAGTTTAATGCTGCCTGTCTGTCCCCTTTCTTAAAAATTGGAACTACATGTGCTGTCTTCCACGCCTCAGGCAACTGCCCTGTCTAGATAGATTTACTGAAGATTGCTGCTAATGGCACACACAGTTCCTCTGCTCCCTCTCTCAGTATCCATGGAGATATGTTATCTGTGCCCACCGCCTTTGAGGTATCGAGTTTGTCTAACAGTTTCTTCATCTCTACCTTGGTTATGTGTACTGTGTCCAGCACCTGCTGGTGCACCCTACCTCCACAGTTTGCTGGAAGCATTCCTGACTCTAATGTGAATACTTCTCTAAATCTTTTGTTTAGTTCATCACATACTTCTTGGTCACTCTTCGTCAGCTTCCCTCCTTCTTTCATCAGCCTGATTACCTGATCCTTGACTGTTGTTTTTCTCCTAATGTGACTGTATAACAACTTTGGTTCAGATTTGGCTTTTGATGCTATGTCGTTCTCGTATTGCCTCTGGGCCTCTCTCCTTATCCTTGCATATTCGTTTCTGGTTCTTCTGCTCAGCTCCTTGTTTTCTTGAGTCCTTTGCCTTTTATACCTTTTCCATGCTCTTGCATACTTGGCTTTGGCCTCTTTACACCTCCAGTTAAACCATGGGCTCACTCTGGTCTTACCATTTTTTCTGTTGCCCTTTGGTATGAACCTTTCCTCTGCCTCCCTGCACTTAGTGGTCAATATTTCCATTATTTCATTTGCTGTTTTTCCATCTAGTTCTCTTTCCCACTACACTTCATGCAGGAAACTTCTCATTCCTATGTAGTCCCCTTTTTTGAAGTTCGGTTTCTCTCTTTGTTTTCGTGCTGCTGCATTCTCCAAAACTCAGGACATCATAATCACTAGCGCCAAGGGGTCTTTCGTGGGTGATATCCCCTATGTCTGAACTATTCAAGGTGAATATGAGATCCAGCCTTGCTGCAACATCCTCCCCTCTCTCTCTGGTTGTATCCCTAACATGTTGGTGCATGAAGTTCTCCAATACAGTCTCCAACATCTTAGCCCTCCATGTTTCTGGTCTCCCATGTGGCTCTAGATTTTCCCAGTCAATCTCTTTATGATTGAAATCCCCCATTATAAGTAATTTTGTTCTACCCATATGAGCCCTCCTGGCCACTTCAGCTAGTGTATCCACCATTGCCCTATTTCGCACATCATA
>NC_091331.1:14014214-14021714 GCF_038502225.1 Cherax quadricarinatus | reverse complement strand
CACTTCTCTCCATGTGCACCCTCACTCCCTCATTATCTTCTCCATTACCTTACACCAATAGTACCTAACCTTCTAGTATGAAAGGGCTAATTTGAAAAGCCAAATTTAAAGGAGGGTCACAGTTGCCAGTTATATCCTCATAAATCATAAGCATCAGAAGTGAGAGGTGGTTGTTAGAGGTGACGATAAGGTTGTGGTGTGAAATGGCTTTAAATATTTTGTAATTGTTGGCACTGTTCAGTGTGGAACCTACATAAAAGTTAATTCATGTGAGGACAGCATCCATTTCCTTGAAAGGCCACATGTGGCCCTCAGGCCGCAGGCTGGGGAGCCCTGCCTTACATAATATGTAGGTTGGTGATACTGGTCTGTAAATAATCGCTTAGCATCTAAATGCTTTCTTAAATACTGGGACTACATTCGCTGTATTTCAGATTACTGTCAAATGTCCCATGTCTATTGACTTTTAGAATTTAATTTATGGTTCAGACAGTGCTTCTGCATCCTCTCGTTGAATCCCTGGTGAGACTTTGCCAGGTCCCATTACCCTTCAAGTATCAAGCTCACTCAGGAGTTTTTCATCCTGGTCGCCGTTGTGTATACAGTGTCCAGTACCTGTTGGTGAACCCTTTCTCTTTGACTTACTGATGTTGCCTCTGTTTCCACTGAGAACACCTCTTTAAAGTGTATGTGTGTATGTGTGTGTGTGTGTGTGTGTGTGTGTGTGTGTGTGTGTGTGTGTGTGTGTACTCACCTAGTTGTACTCACCTAGTTGAGGTTGCGGGGGTCGAGTCCGAGCTCCTGGCCCCGCCTCTTCACTGATCGCTACTAGGTCACTCTCCCTGAGCCGTGAGCTTTATCATACCTCTGCTTAAAGCTATGTATGGATCCTGCCTCCACTACATCGCTTCCCAAACTATTCCACTTACTGACTACTCTGTGGCTGAAGAAATACTTCCTAACATCCCTGTGATTCATCTGTGTCTTCAGCTTCCAACTGTGTCCCCTTGTTACTGTGTCCGATCTCTGGAACATCCTGTCTTTGTCCACTTTGTCAATTCCTCTCAGTATTTTGTATGTCGTTATCATGTCCCCCCTATCTCTCCTGTCCTCCAGTGTCGTCAGGTTGATTTCCCTTAACCTCTCCTCGTAGGACATACCTCTTAGCTCTGGGACTAGTCTTGTTGCAAACCTTTGCACTTTCTCTAGTTTCTTTACGTGCTTGGCTAGGTGTGGGTTCCAAACTGGTGCCGCATACTCCAATATGGGCCTAACGTATACGGTGTACAGGGTCCTGAACGATTCCTTATTAAGATGTCGGAATGCTGTTCTGAGGTTTGCTAGGCGCCCATATGCTGCAGCAGTTATTTGGTTGATGTGTTATACTCACCCCAAGATCTTTTTCCTTGAGTGAGGTTTGTAGTCTCTGACCCCCTAGACTGTACTCCGTCTGCGGCCTTCTTTGCCCTTCCCCAATCTTCATGACTTTGCACTTGGTGGGATTGAACTCCAGGAGCCAATTGCTGGACCAGGTCTGCAGCCTGTCCAGATCCCTTTGTAGTTCTGCCTGGTCTTCGATCGAGTGTATTCTTCTCATCAACTTCACGTCATCTGCAAACAGGGACACCTCAGAGTCTATTCCTTCCGTCATGTCGTTCACAAATACCAGAAACAGCACTGGTCCTAGGACTGACCCCTGCGGGACCCCGCTGGTCAGAGGTGCCCACTCTGACACCTCGCCACGTACCATGACTCGCTGCTGTCTTCCTGACAAGTATTCCCTGATCCATTGTAGTGCCTTCCCTGTTATCCCTGCTTGGTCCTCCAGTTTTTGCACCAATCTCTTGTGTGGAACTGTGTCAAACGCCTTCTTGCAGTCCAAGAAAATGCAATCCACCCACCCCTCTCTCTCTTGTCTTACTGCTGTCACCATGTCATAGAACTTCAGTAGGTTTGTGACACAGGATTTCCCGTCCCTGAAACCATGCTGGCTGCTGTTGATGAGATCATTCCTTTCTAGGTGTTCCACCACTCTTCTCCTGATAATCTTCTCCATGATTTTGCATACTATACATGTCAGTGACACTGGTCTGTAGTTTAATGCTTCATGTCTGTCTCCTTTTTTAAAGATTGGGACTACATTTGCTGTCTTCCATGCCTCAGGCAATCTCCCTGTTTCGATAGATGTATTGAATATTGTTGTTAGGGGTACACATAGCGCCTCTGCTCCCTCTCTCAATACCCATGGGGAGATGTTATCTGGCCCCATTGCCTTTGAGGTATCTAGCTCACTCAGAAGCCTCTTCACTTCTTCCTCGGTTGTGTGCACTGTGTCCAGCACTTGGTGGTGTGCCCCACCTCTCCGTCTTTCTGGAGTCCCTTCTGTCTCCTCTGTGAACACTTCTTTGAATCTCTTGTTGAGTTCTTCACATACTTCACGGTCATTTCCTGTTGTCTCTCCTCCTTCCTTCCTTAGCCTGATGTGTGTGTGTGTGTGTGTGTGTGTGTGTGTGTGTGTGTGTGTGTGTGTGTGTGTGTGTGTGTGTGTGTGTGTGTGTGTGTGTGTGTGTGTGTGTGTGTGTGTGTGTGTGTGTGTGTATATGTGTGTGTGTGTGTGTGTGTGTGTGTGTGTGTGTGTGTGTGTGTGTGTGTGTGTGTGTGTATATGTGTGTGTGTGTGTGTGTGTGTGTACTCACCTAGTTGTACGTGTGTGTGTGTGTGTGTGTGTGTGTGTGTGTGTGTGTGTGTGTGTGTGTGTGTGTGTGTACTCACCTAGTTGTACTCACCTAGTTGAGGTTGCGGGGGTCGAGTCCGAGCTCCTGGCCCCGCCTCTTCACTGATCGCTACTAGGTCACTCTCCCTGAGCCGTGAGCTTTATCATACCTCTGCTTAAAGCTATGTATGGATCCTGCCTCCACTACATCGCTTCCCAAACTATTCCACTTACTGACTACTCTGTGGCTGAAGAAATACTTCCTAACATCCCTGTGATTCATCTGTGTCTTCAGCTTCCAACTGTGTCCCCTTGTTACTGTGTCCGATCTCTGGAACATCCTGTCTTTGTCCACCTTGTCAATTCCTCTCAGTATTTTGTATGTCGTTATCATGTCCCCCCTATCTCTCCTGTCCTCCAGTGTCGTCAGGTTGATTTCCCTTAACCTCTCCTCGTAGGACATACCTCTTAGCTCTGGGACTAGTCTTGTTGCAAACCTTTGCACTTTCTCTAGTTTCTTTACGTGCTTGGCTAGGTGTGGGTTCCAAACTGGTGCCGCATACTCCAATATGGGCCTAACGTATACGGTGTACAGGGTCCTGAACGATTCCTTATTAAGATGTCGGAATGCTGTTCTGAGGTTTGCTAGGCGCCCATATGCTGCAGCAGTTATTTGGTTGATGTGCGCTTCAGGAGATGTGCCTGGTGTTATACTCACCCCAAGATCTTTTTCCTTGAGTGAGGTTTGTAGTCTCTGACCCCCTAGACTGTACTCCGTCTGCGGCCTTCTTTGCCCTTCCCCAATCTTCATGACTTTGCACTTGGTGGGATTGAACTCCAGGAGCCAATTGCTGGACCAGGTCTGCAGCCTGTCCAGATCCCTTTGTAGTTCTGCCTGGTCTTCGATCGAGTGTATTCTTCTCATCAACTTCACGTCATCTGCAAACAGGGACACCTCAGAGTCTATTCCTTCCGTCATGTCGTTCACAAATACCAGAAACAGCACTGGTCCTAGGACTGACCCCTGCGGGACCCCGCTGGTCACAGGTGCCCACTCTGACACCTCGCCACGTACCATGACTCGCTGCTGTCTTCCTGACAAGTATTCCCTGATCCATTGTAGTGCCTTCCCTGTTATCCCTGCTTGGTCCTCCAGTTTTTGCACCAATCTCTTGTGTGGAACTGTGTCAAACGCCTTCTTGCAGTCCAAGAAAATGCAATCCACCCACCCCTCTCTCTCTTGTCTTACTGCTGTCACCATGTCATAGAACTCCAGTAGGTTTGTGACACAGGATTTCCCGTCCCTGAAACCATGCTGGCTGCTGTTGATGAGATCATTCCTTTCTAGGTGTTCCACCACTCTTCTCCTGATAATCTTCTCCATGATTTTGCATACTATACATGTCAGTGACACTGGTCTGTAGTTTAATGCTTCATGTCTGTCTCCTTTTTTAAAGATTGGGACTACGTTTGCTGTCTTCCATGCCTCAGGCAATCTCCCTGTTTCGATAGATGTATTGAATATTGTTGTTAGGGGTACACATAGCGCCTCTGCTCCCTCTCTCAATACCCATGGGGAGATGTTATCTGGCCCCATTGCCTTTGAGGTATCTAGCTCACTCAGAAGCCTCTTCACTTCTTCCTCGGTTGTGTGCACTGTGTCCAGCACTTGGTGGTGTGCCCCACCTCTCCGTCTTTCTGGAGTCCCTTCTGTCTCCTCTGTGAACACTTCTTTGAATCTCTTGTTGAGTTCTTCACATACTTCACGGTCATTTCCTGTTGTCTCTCCTCCTTCCTTCCTTAGCCTGATTACCTGGTCCTTGACTGTTGTTTTCCTCCTGATGTGGCTGTACAACAGTTTCGGGTCAGATTTGGCTTTCGCTGCTATGTCATTTTCATATTGTCTTTGGGCCTCCCTTCTTATCTGTGCATATTCGTTTCTGGCTCTACGACTGTTCTCCTTATTCTCCTTGGTCCTTTGCCTTCTATATTTCTTCCATTCCCTAGCACACTTGGTTTTTGCCTCCCTGCCCCTTGGGGTAAACCATGGGCTCATCCTGGCTTTTTCATTACTCCTGTTACCCTTGGGTACAAACCTCTCCTCAGCCTCCTTGCATTTTGTTGCTACATATTCCATCATCTCATTAACTGGCTTCCCTGCCAGTTCTCTGTCCCACTGAACCCCGTTCAGGTAGTTCCTCATTCCTGTGTAGTCCCCTTTCTTGTAGTTTGGCTTCATTCGTCCTGGCCTTCCTGCTTCTCCCTCCACTTGTAGCTCTACTGTGTATTCGAAGCTTAAAACCACATGGTCACTGGCCCCAAGGGGTCTTTCATATGTGATGTCCTCGATATCTGCACTACTGAAGGTGAATACTAAGTCCAGCCTTGCTGGTTCATCCTCTCCTCTCTCTCTTGTAGTGTCCCTTACGTGTTGGTACATGAAGTTCTCCAGTACCACCTCCATCATCTTAGCCCTCCATGTATCTTGGCCCCCATGTGGGTCCAAGTTCTCCCAATCGATCTCCTTGTGGTTAAAGTCACCCATGATCAGGAGCTTTGCCCTGCATGCATGAGCTCTTCTGGCCACTCTAGCCAGTGTGTCAACCATCGCTCTATTGCTCTCGTCGTACTCTTGCCTTGGCCTCCTGCTGTTCTGTGGTGGGTTATACATCACTGCTATTACCACCTTGGGACCTCCAGAGTGAAGTGTGTGTGTGTGTGTGTGTGTGTGTGTGTGTGTGTGTGTGTGTGTGTGTGTGTGTGTGTGTGTGTGTGTGTGTGTGTGTGTGTGTGTGTGTGTGTGTGTGTGTGTGTGTGTGTGTGTGTGTGTGTGTGTGTGTGTGTTTTGCTTGCATTTTTGCAAAATTAAATTTGTTACTCTTCGTTAGGTTAGGCTAACGTATATTAACCCATCTTTCTGTTTAATTATACGCTAACAGCAAAATAACAAAGAAAGATGGTTGGTTTACGTCTGGCAGCGCGGGGGTATATACCGACATTTTATTCGTGAATTTTCACACGTATGGTAACTGTGGAGGATGGGTTGTTGTATCTAGGATGTCACCCACAAGAGGTCCAGGTGTAAGGAGACTGTTAAGTAAACAAACACAGCAGGTATAAGGAGACTGCTAGTAGATAAACCATACCACGGGCGGGGATAGAACCCGCTTTCAGAGAGTCTCAAAACTCCAGACCGTCGCGTTAGCCACTGGACCAGCTAGCCACAATAAGATTCATCCAATTGGTAGATGAACAAATACAGCAGGTATAAAGAGACTGCTAGATGAACAAACACAGCAGGTATAAAGAGACTGCTAGATGAACAAACACAGCAGGTATAAGAAAACTTGCTCAATACGCCTCGTCCCGCCCAGGATTCGACTCGAGTTGTCTCAGTTGTGAGCTGAAATCTCTGCCAGTGTCCTAGTCAGGTGTGTGCATTGTGTGTTCGTCAGTGAGGTGCCGAGGGATGAATAAACAATCAAGCCATTGAAAGATAGAAGAATTAAAGCCGAACTTGTCAGTCCTTGCAGCAGACCACCACCGCCTTCCTTTTGATTGCATCTACGAAATTAATCGTCTGTTTATGTTCTTAGATTTGGAGTTAATGGTCTTTGAGTTATATCTTCCCGTCTAATACTGTTTTAATAATTTTTTTTTTCAGTTAGAGTTAAACGAACATAACTAATCATGTGTGTGTGTATGTGTGTGTGTGTGTGTGTGTGTGTGTGTGTGTGTGTGTGTGTGTGTGTGTGTTTGTGTGTGTGTGTGCGTGCGTGTGTGTGTGCGTGCGTGTGTGTGTGTGTGTGTGTGTATGTGTGTGTGTGTGTATGTGTGTGTGTTTGTGTGTATGTGTGCACACATACACACACACTGGTGGTGGTGTGTATGTAATCACATACTCATAACTACGAATATGTGATTACATACTCGTAGTTATAAGTTATTATGCTTGTGGCGTTCTGGTCATGAACCGGGCCGAGGGGGAATTGACCCCCGAAACAGGTCCTGGTATACTCCAGGTAACTTCCCTCCCCACGATGCGACACACAACCTCTACTACCATCCAAGCACCTATATACTACTAGGGAAAGAGTGGCAGTACATAGGTGTAAGGTAAGTATCACCTAGGCGCTTGATGACCAGGGTTAGCAGATGTCAGGTAACCAATTAACGTGTGACTCTTAATATGCAGATAGCGAGTTAAAATGACTCTTAATAACAATGTGACAAGTGATTCACAGGCTAAAAACCGGTTAATGTGTTAGTGTTACTGTTGGAAAAACAGTAAAAAAGTATGTGTGTGTGCGTGTGTGTGAGTGTGTGTGTGTGTGCTTGTGTGTGAGTGTACTCAGCTAATTGTGGTTGCAGGGGTCGAAGCTCAGCTCCTGGCCCCGCCTCTTCACTGATCGCTTCTAGGTCCTCTCTCTCTCTGCTTTCTAAGCCATGTCATACCTCGTCTTAAAGCTATGTATGGTTTCTGCCTCCACTACATCACTTGCTAGGCTATTCCACTTCCTGACTACTCTATTGCTGAAGAAATACTTCTTAACATCCCTGTGACTCGTCTGAGTCTTCAGCTTCCAATTGTGACCTCTTGTTTCCGTGTCCCCTCCCTGGAACATCCTGTCTCTATCCACCTTATCTATTCCACGCAGTATTTTGCATGTCGTTATCATGGCTTCCCTGGCCCTCCTGTCCTCCAGTGTCGTCAGTCCGATTTCCTTCAACCTTTCTTCGTAGGACATTCCCCAAAGCTCCGGAACTAGCCTTGTTGCAAACCTTTG
>NC_091331.1:13991714-14006714 GCF_038502225.1 Cherax quadricarinatus | reverse complement strand
AATATATTAAACAACCACGGTGACATCACACATCCTTGTCTAAGGCCTACTTTTACTGGGAAATAATTTCCCTCCTTCCTACATACTCTAACTTGAGCCTCACTATCCTCGTAAAAACTCTTCACTGCTTTCAGTAACCTACCTCCTATACCATACACTTGCAACATGTGCCACATTGCCCCCCTATCCACCCTGTCATACGCCTTTTCCAAATCCATAAATGCCACAAAGACCTCTTTAGCCTTATCTAAATACTGTTCACTTATATGTTTCACTGTAAACACCTGGTCCACACACCCCCTACCTTTCCTAAAGCCTCCTTGTTCATCTGCTATCCTATTCTCCGTCTTACTCTTAATTCTTTCAATAATAATTCTACCATACACTTTACCAGGTATACTCAGCAGACTTATCCCCCTATAATTTTTGCACTCTCTTTTATCCCCTTTGCCTTTATGCAAAGGAACTATGCATGCTCTCTGCCAATCCCTAGGTACCTTACCCTCTTCCATACATTTATTAAATAATTGCACCAACCACTCCAAAACTATATCCCCACCTGCTTTTAACATTTCTATCTTTATCCCATCAATCCCGGCTGCCTTACCCCCTTTCATTTTACCTACTGCCTCACGAACTTCCCCCACACTCACAACTGGCTCTTCCTCACTCCTACAAGATGTTATTCCTCCTTGTCCTATGCACGAAATCACAGCTTCCCTATTTTCATCAACATTTAACAATTCCTCAAAATATTCCCTCCATCTTCCCAATACCTCTAACTCTCCATTTAATAACTCTCCTGTCCTATTTTTAACTGACAAATCCATTTGTTCTCTAGGCTTTCTTAACTTGTTAATCTCACTCCAAAACTTTTTCTTATTTTCAACAAAATTTGTTGATAACATCTCACCCACTCTCTCATTTGCTCTCTTTTTACATTGCTTCACCACTCTCTTAACCTCTCTCTTTTTCTCCATATACTCTTCCCTCCTTGCATCACTTCTACTTTGTAAAAACTTCTCATATGCTAACTTTTTCTTCCTTACTACTCTCTTTACATCATCATTCCACCAATCGCTCCTCTTCCCTCCCGCACCCACTTTCCTGTAACCACAAACTTCTGCTGAACACTCTAACACTACATTTTTAAACCTTCCCCATACCTCTTCGACCCCATTGCCTATGCTCTCATTAGCCCATCTATCCTCCAATAGCTGTTTATATCTTACCCTAACTGCCTCCTCTTTTAGTTTATAAACCTTCACCTCTCTCTTCCCTGATGCTTCTATTCTCCTTGTATCCCATCTACCTTTTACTCTCAGTGTAGCTACAACTAGAAAGTGATCTGATATATCTGTGGCCCCTCTATAAACATGTACATCCTGAAGTCTACTCAACAGTCTGTTATCTACTAATACATAATCCAACAAACTACTGTCATTTTGCCCTACATCATACCTTGTATACTTATTTATCCTCTTTTTCTTAAAATATGTATTACCTATAACTAAACCCCTTTCTATACAAAGTTCAATCAAAGGGCTCCCATTATCATTTACACCTGGGACCCCAAACTTACCTACCACACCCTCTCTAAAAGTTTCTCCCACTTTAGCATTCAGGTCCCCTACCACAATTACTCTCTCACTTGGTTCAAAGGCTCCTATACATTCACTTAACATCTCCCAAAATCTCTCTCTCTCCTCTGCATTCCTCTCTTCTCCAGGTGCATACACGCTTATTATGACCCACTTCTCGCATCCAACCTTTACTTTAATCCACATAATTCTTGAATTTACACATTCATATTCTCTTTTCTCCTTCCATAACTGATCATTTAACATTACTGCTACCCCTTCCTTTGCTCTAACTCTCTCAGATACTCCAGATTTAATCCCATTTATTTCCCCCCACAGAAACTCTCCTACCCCCTTCAGCTTTGTTTCGCTTAGGGCCAGGACATCCAACTTCTTTTCATTCATAACATCAGCAATCATCTGTTTCTTGTCATCCGCACTACATCCACGCACATTTAAGCATCCCAGTTTTATAAAGTTTTTCTTCTTCTCTTTTTTAGTAAGTGTCTACAGGAGAAGGGGTTACTAGCCCATTGCTCCCGGCATTTTAGTCGCCTCATACGACACGCATGGCTTACGGAGGAAAGATTCTTTTCCACTTCCTCATGGACAATAGAAGAAATACAGAAGAACAAGAGCTATTTAGAAAAAGGAGAAAAACCTAGATGTATGTATATATATATATATGCATGTGCGTGTCTGTCAAGTGTGACCAAAGTGTAAGTAGGAGTAGCAAGATATCCCTGTTATCTAGCGTGTTTATGAGACAGAAAAAGAAACCAGCAATCCTACCATCATGCAAAACAGTTACAGGTTTCTGTTTCACAGTCATCTGGCAGGACGGTAGTACTTCCCTGGGTGGTTGCTGTCTACCAACCTACTACCTACATGTACATATTATCAAGATTCTCTCAGATTTTCTCTCAAAGAGCGCATTCTCAGTACTTTGAGGCCTTCCCAGTAATTTAAATACTTTATTAGGTATATGCGAGCCAACACTAAACAATATTGTAAAGCAGAGAGCACAAGCGATTTCAGTAGTGTCACTAGTGGCACTATTTTCCTTAATTTTCTAGGTCTCATTACTCATCCTGTCATTTTTCTGGCCTTCATAGCATTTGCCTTAATGTATTCTCTAAGTGATAGGTTATTCGACATTATTATACCCTAGTTTTATACATGCTGTCTCACGAAATCGTAATGACACGATTGCAGACAAACCATACCACGGGTCTGATCGCGGGTTCTATCCCCGCCCGTGGTATGGATTTTTTTTCTAATACATGTTCTTTCCGTTTTGTGAGACGGCCTTCCTGTGATTTTGCTCAGCGTTAATTTAGAAGTTTTAATCCCTTCCACATACGAGCAGTTGGAATTTGTCAACCTTGGATGTCATGTTATTTTCCTCTGCCCACTGTAAGACTGTTGCTGTCATGCGGGTTCAAACCCCACCCGTGGTATGGCTATCATGCTTATCTTGGGATCGTCCGCAAAGGACGATACAAACCTGTGGTTAGTGATTTTTATTTTATCTATGTCTGCCTACTATGAGGATGAAAAGTTTTAAATCAAGACCCTTGGGGTGTTGATTTTTTATTTCTTTTGCTAAAATTGGCTTTCTTTGCTAACAATCTGTCATCTAGTCATTAGAAAATTTAATATTCATTTTTCCTTACTTTCCTGTTATATCAATAGACTTTCTTTTATGAGCTATCATTCCATGATTGAATTTGTTAAATGCCTCAACGAAGTCCATGTAGACCACATCTGCATTTCGGTTTTCCTTTAAAGCTTTCGTAATTTTGTCAAATAATCTGGTAGTTGTGACAAGTACGGCCTTCTACATCTACACTCAACTCGGGTTGTACATGCCATGCTTTTTTTCCATAAAATCCAGTAATTTGACGTTTCACCGTTTCAATTACTTATGTGTGAAGGCAGTGCTACTGGGAAGTAATTTATTTTGTTAGAGCTCAACAGTTTTTATCCTTTTCTGTGGCAGTTTATTTACTGTGATGTTCCAAATTTTCCTGTAAATCTCTCTCTGAATATATTTATTTCTTGTAAATGTGCTGTTATATGTTTTTCTTTTGTTGTCTCTGTGCTGTTGTGCATGGCAAAAGTTTTCTCATATAAGTACTGGCGTCAGTGCTTCAGTAACATGTGATAGCGCTATCTCTCTCTCTCTTTTTTTTTTTATCCTGACTGCCACTCATTAGTCTTCCCCAGGACCCATGAAAACCATGTTGTAGACTAACTTTAAACGAGTAGTGGTGGTGGTGGTTCTGTCAAATTTAGTAGATAAATGCGGTATTTTATTCACGTGTTCACGAGTGTTGCCAACTTCTAGTCATATTCATTCCCAAACTCCTGAGCATCCTGCACGTCGTTACTATATCTCCTCTGACTTTCCTCTTCTCCAGCCATCTGACCTACTTTTCGGTGTCTACAATGGGTCTAGCAACACGAATAATTACTTGTTTTCATACCTATGATCAACTACAAAGGTCACCCTCTCATGTACTTGACACAAGCCATGAAATAATCATCCGCTGCATGACCACACCCCATGGAAAAAGTCATCCGAGATTTTTCCCTGATCTTGGAAAAGTCATCCACAGCATTTCCATGACCTTATATCATGAAGAAGTCATCCATGACCTTTCCATGACCTCTTAGTCTTACTGAAGAAGATATTATTGTGATTTCTCCGCTTTCTTCTCTCGCATCTTGACGTTCGACACTTTGTGAATTTGTTTTTTTGAGTCATCGCAAACCTCTGTGTGTTAATTCGAAAACGATTTATCAAAACGAACAGAAAAGTTCATACGTAATTGAAAAAGTTCAACAAAGGCTGAAATTTGCCTCTTTTTTTTTAACGAGTCGGGGAGGGAAAAGCTGCCTGCTTAATTTCCAAAGAAAACGTAGCTGGGTTCTCAGTTTTCAACTTTTGAGAGCAAACAAGCAAGCAAACACGTGGTCTTTTCTGAGGAAAACAAAAAAGAAAATGCCGATAAATGGTTGTTCAATTTGTAAAAAAAGGCAAAGTCTTTTTTTAACTAAACAACCTGAATCTCGGGATGATATTACAAGAGCCAGTGACGTGAGTGAACATGAGCCAGTGACGTGAGTAAACATGAGCCAGTGACGTGAGTGAACATGAGCCAGTGACGTGAGTAAACATGAGCCAGTGACGTGAGTGAACATGAGCCAGTGACATGAGTGAACATGAGCCAGTGATGTGAGTGAACATGAGCCAGTGACATGAGTGAACTTGAGTCAGTGACGTGAGTGAACATGAGCCAGTGATGTGAGTGAACATGAGCCAGTGACGTGAGTGAACATGAGCCAGTGACGTGAGTGAACATGAGCCAGTGATGTGAGTGAACATGAGCCAGTGACGTGAGTGAACATGAGCCAGTGACGTGAGTGAACATGAGCCAGTGACGTGAGTGAACATGAGCCAGTGACGTGAGTGAACATGAGCCAGTGACATGACTGAACATGAGGAAACTTCTCTGAAGGAAAACTATAAAACAATCATTTACGACTTTTTTTTACCCCCGGGGTGAAAAAATAATTGGCAAAAATTACACCAAGACAAACTACTGTGATGAGGAAGAAAAAAATCACAATAAGGTGATTGGAGTAATTCATAAGTAACCTCCACTTTAAATAAGAAACTTCAGACGACATTTCGATTCGATATGGACCAAGGTGACCGTACCCAGGACGACCGAAACGTCACAAAACTTTCTTCTCCAAAAGTGTGGCCAAAACTGTGTAATGTGAGGCATTGTTAAAGACAAATGAGACATATGTGCAACATGACTCACGAAATCGTAATAACACAATTGTAAACAATCCACGGAACGGGTGGGGTTTACACCCATGACCTAGAGTTTTAGAACTCACTCGCCATAGGTTCAAACCCCCCACGTTCCATGGTTTGTTTTATTGTGCAACACTTCGGTAACTATACTGTGGAAAGGTTTGGCCAGCCAGTGGTTTCATCAGTCCACAATAAAGACACCCAAGTCTTGTACATGTGTCTCATTTACCAACTTGTCGAGTTTTTGAGCCAATTATCGACAATCTCGGATTCTGTTATCTACATGCACATTTTTTTTTATTTACAGGATCGAGTTCTGTTATTTTAAGGATCAACGTATACACAGAATTATGTTTTTTTTTTCATAACTAGTGGTTCAGTTCTCTTATCTATGGAATTGAGTTCTGTTGTCTAAAGGATCGATATCTACCATCTTGTAAAGAGGTTTGTGAGTTACTACGTAACGCTGAGAACCTGCGTCTTTAGTTAAGTAAGTGATTTCTAATTTTTTTTTTTGCATTTTATCATTTTTATTCTAAATATAACTGAAAATTTTGACTTCCCAAGAGAACTGGCATCAGTGCGGCCAGTGAAAGGTTGTGCACCTACAGAATACGTGTTGTTTATTTTTAAAATTAGGAACCGAGTGGAAAAAATGGTGATTAGGGCCGCTGTTGGAAGCTCAAATGTATTATTATTATTATTATTATTATTATTATTATTATTATTATTATTATTATTATTATTATTATTATTTGGCTTAAAATCTATTGAATACGAGGGCCGTTTAGGTCGCACGTGACCTATATGTCATCAGTCGTGTTTATAATCAATAAAACAAATATTTATACACCCGGCGGGAACGCAGATCTGACGGAAATAAACAGATGGGACGCTGTAAAGGCTTCAATAGAAAGTAAGAAAGAAAAAAAAATATTTTGAACGTATTGTCGTCAAACTCTGCGTTATCCTCAAAGTGGCTCTTTATAAGAGTGTTGTGAATGTAAGCAAATTTATGGATGCTGTTGCAAAGTGCTCGGGTTTATTGCTAAGCAACACACGGGTATCACACGTTGATAAGATGATTCAGTTTGGGTTAGGTCCTGCAAGGAGCTTCCTGTCTGAATAGCTGTGTTATTTTTGTCTATGAAAAATAAAAGATTTGTATTTCCTACGGTTAACTAGTGCTAAATGGTTCTGTGATTTTTTCCCTCAATTTGCCATGATGTCATGGGCAACACGAACTCTTTGATGTCCAAATTGCCCGGAAACGGGTTTTTTTAAAACATGATTTGCATTGCAGTGAGGAAACAGGTAGTTTGCCGTCACAGTATTGTTAGTCATTGTTTATCTCGTGTTTCTTAGCGTTTCATCTGTGTCTCTCGTCTTCTCAGATCTTCTTGTTTCATTTCTCGTCTTTCATCATCTTTTTTTTTTATTTCTCACCTGTGCATATTTATTTAATTATTCTCTGAATTCATTATTTCTTTTCTAACCATTTATGTTTTTATTTACTCATGCATCAGCAGCAGCGCTAACACCAGCAACAGCAGCGGCACCAGCAGCGGCACCAGCACCAGCAGCGGCACCAGCACCAGCAGCGGCACCAGCACCAGCAGCGGCACCAGCACCAGCAGCGGCACCAGCACCAGCAGCGGCACCAGCACCAGCACCAGCAGTGGCAACAGCAGCAGCACCAGCACCAGCAGCGGCACCAGCACCAGCAGCGGCACAAGCACCAGCACCAGCAGTGGCAACAGCAGCGGCACCAGCACCAGCAGTGGCAACAGCAGCGGCACCAGCACCAGCAGTGGCAACAGCAGCGGCACAAGCACCAGCACCAACACAAGCACCAGCACCAACACAAGCACTAGCACCAAGACTAACACAAGCACCAGCACCGACACAGGCACTAGCAGCAGCACCAACGCAAGCACCAGCATCAACACAAGTACCAACACTAACATAACACCAGCACCAAGACTAGCACAAGCACCAGCACCAACACAAGCACCAGCACCAACACAAGCACCAGCACCAACACAAGCACCAGCACCAACACAAGTACCAGCACTAACATAACACCAGCACCAGCACCAACACCAGCACCAACACCAGCACCAGCACCAACACAAGCACCATCATCAGCACCAGCACCAACACAAGTACCAGCACTAACATAACACCAGCACCAGCACCAGCACCAACACCAGCACCAGCACCAGCACCATCATCAGCACCAGCACCAACACAAGCACCATCATCAGCACCAGCACCAACACAAGCACCAGCACCAACACAAGCACCATCATCAGCACCAGCACCAACACAAGCACCATCATCAGCACCAGCACCAACACAAGCACCATCATCAGCACCAGCACCAACACAAACACCAGCACCAACACAAACACCAGCACCAACACAAGCACCATCGTCAGCACCAGCACCAACACAAGCACCATCATCAGCACCAGCACCAACACAAGCACCATCATCAGCACCAGCACCAACACAAGCACCAGCACCAACACAAGCACCATCATCAGCACCAGCACCAACACAAGCACCATCATCAGCACCAGCACCAACACAAGCACCAGCACCAACACAAGCACCAGCACCAACACAAGCACCAGCACCAACACAAGCACCATCATCAGCACCAGCACCAACACAAGCACCATCATCAGCACCAGCACCAACACAAGCACCATCATCAGCACCAGCACCAACACAAACACCAGCACCAACACAAGCACCATCGTCAGCACCAGCACCAACACAAGCACCATCATCAGCACCAGCACCAACACAAGCACCATCATCAGCACCAGCACCAACACAAGCACCAGCACCAACACAAGCACCATCATCAGCACCAGCACCAGCACAAGCACCATCATCAGCACCAGCACCAACACAAGCACCAGCACCAACACCAGCACCAGCACCAACACAAGCACCAGCACCAACACAAGCACCATCATCAGCACCAGCACCAACACAAGCACCATCATCAGCACCAGCACCAACACAAGCACCATCATCAGCACCAGCACCAACACAAACACCAGCACCAACACAAGCACCATCGTCAGCACCAGCACCAACACAAGCACCATCATCAGCACCAGCACCAACACAAGCACCATCATCAGCACCAGCACCAACACAAGCACCAGCACCAACACAAGCACCATCATCAGCACCAGCACCAACACAAGCACCATCATCAGCACCAGCACCAACACAAGCACCAGCACCAACACAAGCACCAGCACCAACACAAGCACCAGCACCAACACAAGCACCATCATCAGCACAAGCACCATCATCAACACAAGCACCAACACAAGCACCAGCACCATCATCAGCATAAGCACCATCATCAACACAAGCATCAACACAAGCACCAGCACCATCATCAGCACCAGCACCAACACAAGCACCAGCACCAACACAAGCACCAGCACCATCATCAGCACAAGCACCATCATCAACACAAGCACCAACACAAGCACCAGCACCATCATCAGCACAAGCACCATCATCAACACAAGCATCAACACAAGCACCAGCACCATCATCAGCACCAGCACCAACACAAGCACCAGCACCAACACAAGCACCAGCACCAACACAAGCACCATCATCAGCACAAGCACCATCATCAACACAAGCACCAACACAAGCACCAGCACCATCATCAGCACAAGCACCATCATCAACACAAGCACCAGCACCATCATCAGCACCAGCACCATCATCAACACAAGCATCAACACAAGCACCAGCACCAACACAAGCACCAGCACCAACACAAGCACCATCATCAGCACCAGCACCAACACAAGCACCAGCACCAACACAAGCACCAGCACCAACACAAGCACCAGCACCAACACAAGCACCATCATCAGCACCAGCAGGCAGAAGTGCTCTCACACTACGAAAAGTGATACTCCGCCTGCAAACGTAACGGGAAAAACAAACATGGAACAAAAAAAAACAAAGTTAAACTTATCTCCTGTGTTTTTGTCTCAAGGAGCTTGGAAAACTTTGCCAGACGAAAGAGTACCCGGAAAAGTTTTTGTCTCCATATGAACTTAAAATATACTTTTGTTACATTGTTTTTGCTAGCTGCTTTTGCTCCCTTTTTTAATAGCTGAATGATGTAAAACCGAAGTAATTTACAGATCATGCGAAATGCTGGTGACGTTAAGAATGTGAAATATACTAAAATGAACACACACACACATATGATATGATATGATAAAGCTCATGGAGCAGGAAGTGTGATCTAGTAGCGACCAGTGAAGAGGCGGGTCCAGGAGCTGTGAATCGACCCCTGAAAACACAACTAGGTAAGTACACACACACACACACACACACACAGCTACAGGAAACGATAGAGACAGGCCACAAGACAATCTCATCAGAGTCCGCGTGGACAAAGTTTGATTAAGATCGGCTCATCAGTCGTTTGAAAACGTCAGAGCGGGGCAGCCAGGGACCACAAGTTTCGTTGGTCCTCTGGTCACACTGGCTGGTCCTGGGACCGTCTGTGTGTTGTAGGGGTCCTAGGACAGTCTGTCTATAATTCTTACCCCACCTCCAGTCATCTCTCCCACCCCTTCGACCTGTCGTTATTCAAATTACATATGACGGCAGCCATTTTTAAAGCCCCTTGGTTGGGGAGGACGTGATGCTGAGGATGAGTTCTCTCTCGAAGATTTGGAATTACCCTCCTTTCCCTCGGATCAAATAGCATTACTTCCTATTCCCCAATCTATATATAACATTCACCGATTTAGCAACACGATATGAATACGATGATAAAGATAATGATGATGATGATGAAAATAATAATAATAATAATAATTATTATTATTATTATTATTATCATTATTATTTTGCACGAGTCGAGTTCTAATTCCTGGGCTCACCTCTTAACTTTCAATCGTCCAGCGTTGATGCCACTACTGCCACAATAACCACCACAACCACCATCCCCACCACCACAACCAACACCACCACAACCACCCCAATACCACCACCACCACCACCACCACCACCACCACCACCACCACCACCACCACCACCACCACCACCACCACCACCACCACCACCACCACCACCATTACCAACAACATCATCAACAACAACAACATTTACAAGGGCAGAGGATGGAATTAAGGGTTTAGAACAACAGAGACAGGGAGGTGGTCTGTTTTAATCTCGTCTTCCTCAGTTCCACTTAGCGTGATATTTGAGAAGCACTCTATGCTCCACGACAGTCACTGGGGCGAGGATCATGCCCAGAGAACTGGCTCAGTCTGTATGTTCCACCGCCACTTCGGCTGCATTAGGGAGTTGAACTCTGGACCACTGAATTGCCAGCTCGATACAACAGCCACTTTGCTCACAGCTTCCTGATTGCTTTTTGCAGTCAACATCCTCAACCACTCACCTTTGTAGTTGTCAGTGGATTATCCTGATTCCCCCCCACGTGTGTGTGTGTGTGTGTGTGTGTGTGTGTGTGTGTGTGTGTGTGTGTGTGTGTGTGTGTGTGTGTGTGTGTGTGTGTGTGTGTGTGTGTGTTTACTTACCTATTTGTGGTTGCAGGGATCGAGTCACAGCTCCTGGCCCAGCCTCTTCACTGACCGCCACTAGGACCACTGTCTCCCTGCTCCATGAGCTTTATTATATCTCTTTGTGTGTGTGTACTCATCTAATTTTTGTTGCAGGTCGAGTCATAGCTCCTGGATCTTCCTCTTTACTGGTCGCTACTAGCTCCACTCTCTCCTTGTATGTGTGTTACAAAAAGAGTGTGTGTGCACACTCACCTCTTTATACTCACCTATTTGTGGTTGCAGGGGTCGAGTCATAGTTCTTGGACCCGCCTCATCACTGTGTGTGTGTCTGTGTTTCTTTGTTGATGTGTGTGTGTGTGTGTCTGATGAGATGGGTAGGTGTTATGGGAGGGGGCAGGTGACAGAGGGAGAAGGAAGGAGGGAGAGAGGAAGAGAGGAATAAACGGAGGTATGGATGGAGGGAGGGAGAGAGGAAGGGAGAGGGAAAGGAGAGAGGAAGGGAGATAAGGAAGGATGGAGGAAGGGAGAAGAAGGAATGAAGGAGGGAGGGAGGGATTGAGGGAGGGAGGGAGGGAGGAAGGGAATTAATGTCTCTTCAGCACGCGCACTTCCCACACCGTATATACATTCTGAGTGGTGTATTTTCCCCTCGATGTATATCCACTGAGAGCAGCAGTAGTATGCATACAACGATGGGTGTATATCTCGGTATATATACACTGAGAATTTAATTTAATCCCCTTAGTTGGGATTAAAGTGTTTCAGACATGTTGTACAAGTGACACGCAGCCTTAATGACCCCACGTACGGTCGATTGGATTCAAACCTAACAAACCAACCAATCACACCAATCACACTCCAAATTATTGTTGTTCCAGACACATGTATTTTTCCACATGCTGAACATACCTGCAGTCCTGGTAGGTATTTTCAGGTTCCTGGGCACTACTGCAAAATATATCCACTCATATCTACTCACATATTTATTCAGTTTAAATTCTTGCCATTTATATATCTCATTAACAACTATTTTATATTTATATTTACGAAGAAGTATATCAGTGGAGAAGTACGTGTATATCTGTGGATGTCCAACGATGACTGTACCAGATTACAGTGGTTCCTATACTTTAACATGGGTGTGATCAGTGGTTTTGATATATCGCATTATGAATGGAAAAATATTGCCGACAAATACACACACGTGTGCAACATGTGTGTATTTGAACACATGTGTTATATGTTCAAATATAACACATATGTGTTATATCTGAACATAGTCAAATATAACACTGGAGTAAGTTGAGGACGTGCAGAGGCTATTTTGAAGTAATTAGCTTTTCAGTCTGGATAAAAGGTGGTCGGTCCCCTCGACTGTCTCCAGTGTTATAATTGCCTGGATTCGACTGAAGAAACCTGCTGAGCAGGCGAAACGTTTCGACAGCAAAGACACCTAACTGTTGCACATGATTCTTACTCATAATAGTTTCAACATGCTCTAGGAAAGAGATGGATGGAGGCTGTGGAGATGTCATGTCTAAGATCACTGTACGTAGTGTGAATATTATGCAGAACACATGGAGTTAAGAAATTAGAAGACGGTATGACAACATGAAATATACAATTAAAAGATGAAGGCATTATCCTAATGGTTTAGTTGTGTAGAAAGGATAGAAGAGGATAGAGTGATTAAGAATGCAAAACCGGAAGAGATGGAAGGTGTAGAGGGCATCCAGAAAAAAACTGAAGGGAGGGAGATGAAGGAAGTTTCGAGAGGTAGAGGCTAGAGCAACCAAAGGTTCTTTGTGAGCTTCTTAGATCTGAGTAAATAGATGCAAGTGGTCTTCGGGGTTTGACATGCTGTTAGCGTGTGGGCCAGGCAACGTCTGTGAAGGGGACTCAGGACAACCTGTTAACCGGACTGAGGTTCTGCAGGTGGTGGCAGTCCCCTCCCCGCACTCTGAAGGACGCCAGGATATACCAGTCTCAAAACTATCATCCTACCTCAGCTTATTTCATGTCCTCCTCCTCTTCCTCTCCTCTTCTTCCCTTTCCTCCTCCACCATCTCCTGCCGTCTCCCTCCTTTCCCCCCCTCTCTCTCTCTCCTCCCCGCCTCTGTCCCCTCAGATCACCCCTCATATTATCACAGCAGAGTCAACATTTACCTAACAAATATTTTTTTTGTATGTAAAGGAAGTGAATTGATTGTCAAACGTTGTAAGTGGGACGGGAGCAAATTGACCCAGTGGAAATGGAATGAGACTAGCGATACAGGAAGAGAGGAAAGAGGCCAATCTATGTAACGTATTGTATCAAGTATCCATATCTATGTCTTGTATCTTGTTCAACAGACTATTAACAGTGGCAGTAGTCGGAAAAGCAGTAGCAGTAGTAGTAGTAATAGTAGTAGTAGTGGTAGAATTAGCAGTAGTAGAAGTAGTAGCAATAGAATAATAGTAGTAGCAGTAGTAGTAGAGGTGGTAGTAGTAATAGTAATAGCGGTACTTCTACTACTACTACTAGTACTACTACTATTACTAATAGTAGTAGTAGTAGTATTGTTATTATTATTGCAGTTGATTTTGTAGTAAAACGGACTGATTGTTGAATTGACTGGCGGGTTAGTGGGATAGAGTGATTGCTGGCTTAAGTGATGGATTAAATGGTGGCTTAACTAGCGGATTCATAGGTGGATTAATGAACAGCTTAATTTGCGATTTGATTCTTGGATTGACCAGTGGATTTGATCGGTGGATTGACTGCACTACAAGGGAGGGAGGTGATGGAACAGCTCTAGTTAAGGGATAGATAGATAGATAGATAGAGAGAGAGAGGGAGGGAGGGAGAGAGAGAGAGAGAGAGAGAGAGAGAGAGAGAGAGAGAGAGAGAGAGAGAGAGAGAGAGAGAGAGAGAGAGAGAGAGAGAGAGAGAGAGAGAGAGAGAGAGAGAGAGAGAGAGAGAGAGCTGCAAGAACTGTGTCAAAACTGTCAGTGGTGACAATAAGGCAGGAGGAGGTGCATTTCATTCTTAAAAGAAAACTTGACCAAGAAAGGCTGTGGGCCCAGACAAGTTGAGCCCAAGATTGCTGAGAAGATATGCAGACCAGCTAGCAGCACCTTTAACTCGCATCTTTCAGCACTGCCTAGTACAGTGTAAATGGCCCTCTCTATGGAAAGAGGCAAATGTAGTCCCTGTTCACAAAAAGAAGAGCAGAGCACAAATCAGCAACTACAGACCAGTGTCACTTCTGTCAATCACTGGTAAGATCCTTGAGACAATAATCTCAAGACAAATGACAGAGTTTTTTGACTACCACTCACTACTTTGTGATCGTCAATAAGGCTTCAGGAAAGGTTACTCTGCTGCTGATCTGTTGTTAAACCTCTCCACTAAGTGGCACCAGTCACTGGATGAATCCAAAGTCAGCTGTGTGGTAGCACTGGACATTGCTGGCGCATTCGACCGGGTGTGGCACCAGGGCCTCTTAGCAAAACTTCAAGCACTGGGAATTGCAGGTTCTACGCTGTCTCCTCAGTGATCACCTACATGGTAGATCTCTAAGTATAGTTCTCAATGGAATGGAATCAGCAAGACATCCTATTGGGGCAAGTGTTCCACAAGGAAGCGTGCTGGAACCATTGTTATGGAATGTCTACTTCAACGATCTTCTTCATCTCATCCCAGAATCACACGCATATGCAGACGACTGTACACTGACATTCACTTATCCAAGAGAAGAAATGCCAGCTGCTCTAAGCTACATCAATCACCAGCTGAGAGCTATATCAGATTGGGGAAATAGATGGCAAGTAACATTTGCACCTGAGAAAACGCAAATGATGATCGTCTTTAGGCACCATGATGGTAATGCTGGTGCAGTAGTAAGGATGAATGGGAGGATGTTGGCACCTGGAGAAGAAGTTGATATCCTTGGGGTGAAATTTGACTCCAAACTAACCTTGAAGAACCATGTTGTAAATCTTGCAAACA
>NC_091331.1:13941714-13984214 GCF_038502225.1 Cherax quadricarinatus | reverse complement strand
TGTGTGTGTATGCGTATGTGTGTGTGTGTGTGTGTGTGTGTGTGTGTGTGTGTGTGTGTGTGTGTGTGTGTGTGTGTGTGTGTGTGTGTGTGTGTGTGTGTGTGTGTGTGTGTTTGCATTATCCTAAATTTTCTTCTGTTTTGTTCCTTGCAATTTTCTCACTTCTTCTTCTTCTTCTTCTTCTTCTTCTTCTTCTTCTTCTTCTGTTTCTTCCACCTCCTCTTTAATTACCATCAGATCAAAGGTACAACACCAATAAGTTAATGAATAAGGCACATGTGCAACACCTGGGTGTCTCAGCAATGATACACAGGTGTTGCACATGTGTCTCAGTCTGCTCTCGAATTTACATTTACTTAATAAATGTAAATCTGAGCATACTCGATGCTTTTGTCAACTTATCATTTACGTAAATGAGCGATGTATACTTTTCATTTTTTTTACCGAAGACACATGTATAACTTTATTTTTTGAATACATATTATATGTATGTATACTTTCCATTTTTACACACATGACACATGTATACTTTTCATTTTTTTACCGAAGACACATGTATAACTTTATTTTTTTGATTACATATTGTATGTATGTATACTTTCCATTTTTACACACATGACACATGTATACTTTTCATTTTTTGCATACATTAAACATGTATAACTTTCATTTTTCCATATATGACCCATGTATACTTGTCATTTTTTACTTACGTGTCACATGTATGCTTTTCATTTTTACATAAATGACACATGTATATTGTTCCTTTTTTTACAAACATGTCACATGTATACTTTTTTTACATACATAACACATGTATACCTTTCATTTTTTACATACATGACACATGTATACCTTTCATTTTTTACATACATGACACATGTATACCTTTCATTTTTTACATACATGACATATGTATACCTTTCATTTTTACATACATGACACATGTATACCTTTCATTTTTACATACATGACACATGTATACCTTTCATTTTTACATACATGACACATGTATACCTTTCATTTTTACATACATGATACATGTGTGCCTTTCACTTTTACATACATGACACATGTATACTTTATTTTTTTACTTATATGTCACATGTATACCTTTCATTTCTTTATACATGACACATGTATACTTTATTTTTTTACATACATTTCACATGTATACCTTTCATTTCTTAATACATGACACATGTATACTTTATTTTTTTACATACATGTCACATGTATACCTTTCATTTCTTAATACATGACACATGTATACTTTTCAATTTGTGTATACATGACACATGTATAAATTTCATTTTTTACATACATGAAACTTGTGTACTTTTAGAATAACGTACATGAGGTTTTAAGCCTTGAACTTACGTACACGATCATCCTTTCACTTTCCCATTACGTACATGACAACTTTGTCGCTTCTATCCTTATGTACACGACAGATAAAGCCTTCTATAACGCACATATCATATGTAAACCTCTGCATGTACACATGTGCGCGTAAATTTATGTAATCATCGACGAGAAATTTCCTTTCATGTGCACCTTTCTATATGTACATATCGTGTGATTTCTTTCTCTTTCTCTCCCTCCCTATCTCTCTATCTCTTTCTCTCTCTCTCTCTCTCTCTCTCTCTCTCTCTCTCTCTCTCTCTCTCTCTCTCTCTCTCTCTCTCTCTCTCTCTCTCTCTCTCTCTCTCTCTCATATATATATATATATATATATATATATATATATATATATATATATATATATATATATATATATAAATATATATATACACACACACACAACTTGTTTCTATACACACACAAGCCATGTAAATGTTTCTGTACCTACACAGGTCATGTAAACACTTCTACGCATACACAATCTGTTGAACAGTTGGATGTGTGTTGAACAAAGAGTGGATGATTTTTGAACAAACAGTGGATGATTATTAAACGAAGCGTTGACGATTGTTGAACAAAAAGTGGATGGTTCTTGAAGGGAGAAAAGAGTAGATGATTATTGAACAAAGAGTGAATCACCATTGAACAAAGAGTGGATGGTTATTGAACAAGTAGATGGTTATTGAACGAATGGATAGTTATTGAACGAGTTGATGGTTATTGAACGAGTTGATGGTTATTGAACGAGTTGATGGTTATTGAACGAGTGGATGGTAATGAACGAGTGGATGGTTACTGAACGAGTGGATGGTTACTGAACGAGTAGATGGTTATTGAACGAGTGGATGGTTATTGAACGAGTGGATGGTTATTGAACGAGTGGATGGTTATTGAGCGAGTGGATGGTTATTGAGAGAGTGAATGGCTATTGAACGAGTGGATGGTTATTGAACGAGTGGATGGTTATTGAGAGAGTGAACGGTTATTGAACGAGTGGATGGTTATTGAACGAGTGGATGGTTATTGAACGAGTGGATGGTTATTGAACGAGTTGATGGTTAATGAACGAGTTGATGGTTATTGAACGAGTGGATGGTTACTGAACGAGTAGATGGTTACTGAACGAGTGGATGGTTACTGAACGAGTGGATGGTTATTGAACGAGTGGATGGTTTTTGAACGAGTGGATGGTTATTGAACGAGTGGATGGTTATTGAACGAGTGGATGGTTATTGAGCGAGTGGATGGTTATTGAGAGAGTGGATGGCTATTGAACGAGTGGATGGTTATTGAACGAGTGGATGGTTATTGAGAGTGATCGGTTATTGAACGAGTGGATGGTTATTGAACGAGTGGATGGTTATTGAACGAGTGGATGGTTATTGAACGAGTTGATGGTTATTGAACGAGTGAATGGTTATTAAGAGAGTGGACTGTTATTGAACGAGTGGATGGCTATTGAACGAGTGGATGGTTATTGAACGAGTGGATGGTTATTGAACGAGTTGATGGTTATCGAACGAGTTGATGGTTATTGAACGAGTTGATGGTAATGAACGAGTGGATGGTTACTGAACGAGTAGATGGTTACTGAACGAGTGGATGGTTATTGAACGAGTGGATGGTTACTGAACGAGAGGATGGTTATTGAACGAGTGGATGGTTATTGAACGAGTGGATGGTTACTGAACGAGAGGATGGTTATTGAACGAGTGGATGGTTATTGAACGAGTGGATGGTTATTGAACGAGAGGATGGTTATTGAACGAGAGGATGGTTATTGAACGAGAGGATGGTTACTGAACGAGAGGATGGTTATTGAACGAGAGGATGGTTACTGAACGAGAGGATGGTTATTGAACGAGAGGATGGTTATTGAACGAGAGGATGGTTATTGAACGAGAGGATGGTTACTGAACGAGAGGATGGTTATTGAACGAGAGGATGGTTATTGAACGAGTGGATGGTTATTGAACGAGAGGATGGTTACTGAACGAGAGGATGGTTATTGAACGAGAGGATGGTTATTGAACGAGAGGATGGTTACTGAACGAGAGGATGGTTATTGAACGAGAGGATGGTTACTGAATGAGAGGATGTTTATTGAACGAGTGGATGGTTATTGATCGGGAGGATGGTTACTGGACGAGAGGATGGTTACTGAACGAGTGGATGGTTATTGAACGAGAGGATGGTTATTGAACGAGAGGATGGTTATTGAACGAGAGGATGGTTACTGAACGAGAGGATGGTTATTGAACGAGAGGATGGTTACTGAACGAGAGGATGGTTATTGAACGAGTGGATGGTTATTGAACGAGAGGATGGTTACTGAACAAGAGGATGGTTACTGAACGAGTGGATGGTTATTGAACGAGAGGATGGTTATTGAACGAGAGGATGGTTATTGAACGAGAGGATGGTTACTGAACGAGTGGATGGTTATTGAACGAGAGGATGGTTATTGAACGAGTGGATGGTTATTGAACGAATGGATTGGTTATTGGAAGCAGGGAGGATGGTTGGCCTTGGGCAGAGGATTGGTTAACTGAACCGAGGATGGTTACTTGGAACGAGAGGATGGTTACTGAACGAGAGGGATGGTTACTTGAACGAGAGGATGGTTATTCTGAACGAGGAGGATGGTTACTGAACGAGAGGATGGATTACTGAACGAGGAGGATGGTTAGTGAACGAGAGGGATGGTTACTGAGAACAGAGAGGATGGTTGCTGAACAGAGGATGGTTACTGAACGAGAGGATGGTTACTGAACGAGAGGATGGTTCTGAACAGGAGGATGGATTGGAGAGGATGGATTAACGAAGAGGGAGGATAGGTTATTGAACGAGTGGATGGTTGTGAGCAGGAGGATGGTTACTGAACGAGAGGATGGTTATGAACGAGAGGATGGTTACTGAACAGAGGATGGTTACTGAACGAGAGGATGGTTACTGAACGAGTGGATGGTTATTGAACGAGAGGATGGTTATTGAACGAGTGGATGGTTATTGAGGGCGAGTGGATGGTTATTGAGAGAGTGGATGGCTATTGAACGAGTGGATGGTTATTGAACGAGTGGATGGTTATTGAGAGTGATCGGTTATTGAACGAGTGGATGGTTATTGAACGAGTGGATGGTTATTGAACGAGTGGATGGTTATTGAACGAGTTGATGGTTATTGAACGAGTGAATGGTTATTAAGAGAGTGGACTGTTATTGAACGAGTGGATGGCTATTGAACGAGTGGATGGTTATTGAACGAGTGGATGGTTATTGAACGAGTTGATGGTTATCGAACGAGTTGATGGTTATTGAACGAGAGGATGGTTACTGAACGAGTGGATGGTTATTGAACGAGAGGATGGTTATTGAACGAGTGGATGGTTATTGAACGAGAGGATGGTTACTGAACAAGAGGATGGTTATTGAACGAGTGGATGGTTATTGAACGAGTGGATGGTTACTGAACGAGAGGATGGTTATTGAACGAGTGGATGGTTATTGAACGAGAGGATGGTTACTGAACGAGAGGATGGTTACTGAACGAGAGGATGGTTACTGAACGAGAGGATGGTTACTGAACGAGAGGATGGTTACTGAACGAGAGGATGGTTATTGAACGAGTGGATGGTTATTGAACGAGAGGATGGTTACTGAACGAGAGGATGGTTACTGAACGAGAGGATGGTTACTGAACGAGAGGATGGTTACTGAACGAGAGGATGGTTATTGAACGAGAGGATGGTTACTGAACGAGAGGATGGTTACTGAACGAGAGGATGGTTATTGAACGAGAGGATGGTTACTGAACGAGAGGATGGTTACTGAACGAGAGGATGGTTACTGAACGAGAGGATGGTTACTGAACGAGAGGATGGTTATTGAACGAATGGATGGTTATTGAACGAGAGGATGGTTATTGAACGAGAGGATGGTTATTGAACGAGAGGATGGTTACTGAACGAGAGGATGGTTACTGAACGAGAGGATGGTTATTGAACGAGAGGATGGTTACTGAACGAGAGGATGGTTACTGAACGAGAGGATGGTTATTGAACGAGAGGATGGTTACTGAACGAGAGGATGGTTACTGAACGAGAGGATGGTTACTGAACGAGAGGATGGTTACTGAACGAGAGGATGGTTACTGAACGAGAGGATGGTTACTGAACGAGAGGATGGTTATTGAACGAGAGGATGGTTACTGAACGAGAGGATGGTTACTGAACGAGAGGATGGTTATTGAACGAGTGGATGGTTATTGAGCGAGAGGATGGTTACTGAACGAGAGGATGGTTACTGAACAAGAGGATGGTTACTGAACGAGAGGATGGTTACTGAACGAGAGGATGGTTATTGAACGAGTGGATGGTTATTGAACGAGAGGATGGTTATTGAACGAGAGGATGGTTATTGAACGAGAGGATGGTTACTGAACGAGAGGATGGTTACTGAACGAGAGGATGGTTATTGAACGAGAGGATGGTTACTGAACGAGAGGATGGTTACTGAACGAGAGGATGGTTATTGAGCGAGAGGATGGTTACTGAACGAGAGGATGGTTACTGAACGAGAGGATGGTTACTGAACGAGAGGATGGTTACTGAACGAGAGGATGGTTATTGAACGAGTGGATGGTTATTGAACGAGAGGATGGTTATTGAACGAGAGGATGGTTATTGAACGAGAGGATGGTTACTGAACGAGAGGATGGTTACTGAACGAGAGGATGGTTATTGAACGAGAGGATGGTTACTGAACGAGAGGATGGTTATTGAACGAGAGGATGGTTACTGAACGAGAGGATGGTTACTGAACGAGAGGATGGTTATTGAGCGAGAGGATGATTACTGAACGAGAGGATGGTTACTGAACGAGAGGATGGTTACTGAACGAGAGGATGGTTACTGAACGAGAGGATGGTTACTGAACGAGAGGATGGTTACTGAACGAGAGGATGGTTATTGAACGAGAGGATGGTTACTGAACGAGAGGATGGTTATTGAACGAGAGGATGGTTATTGAACGAGAGGATGGTTGTTGAACGAAAGGATGGTTATTGAACGAGAGGATGGTTATTGAACGAGAGGATGGTTATTGAACGAGAGGATGGTTACTGAACGAGAGGATGGTTATTGAACGAGAGGATGGTTACTGAACGAGAGGATGGTTATTGAACGAGAGGATGGTTATTGAACGAGAGGATGGTTACTGAACGAGAGGATGGTTATTGAACGAGAGGATGGTTACTGAACGAGAGGATGGTTACTGAACGAGAGGATGGTTGTTGAACGAGAGGATGGTTACTGAACGAGAGGATGGTTACTGAACGAGAGGATGGTTATTGAACGAGAGGATGGTTACTGAACGAGAGGATGGTTATTGAACGAGAGGATGGTTACTGAACGAGAGGATGGTTATTGAACGAGAGGATGGTTACTGAACGAGAGGATGGTTATTGAACGAGAGGATGGTTACTGAACGAGAGGATGGTTATTGAACGAGAGGATGGTTACTGAACGAGAGGATGGTTATTGAACGAGAGGATGGTTATTGAACAAGAGGATGGTTACTGAACGAGAGGATGGTTATTGAACGAGAGGATGGTTATTGAACGAGAGGATGGTTACTGAACGAGAGGATGGTTATTGAATGAGAGGATGGTTACTGAACGAGAGGATGGTTATTGAACGAGAGGATGGTTACTGAACGAGAGGATGGTTATTGAACGAGAGGATGGTTACTGAACGAGAGGATGGTTATTGAACGAGAGGATGGTTACTGAACGAGAGGATGGTTACTGAACGAGAGGATGGTTACTGAACGAGAGGATGGTTATTGAACGAGAGGATGGTTATTGAACGAGAGGATGGTTACTGAACGAGAGGATGGTTACTGAACGAGAGGATGGTTACTGAACGAGAGGATGGTTACTGAACGAGTCGATGGGTCGTTAAAATCAAATGAAAGAGTTAACATGAGTGAGTAGCTAATTAACTATGATATTATTATTATTATAATTATTATTATTATTATTATTATTATTATTACTGTTCTTTTTCTTCTTCTTCTTCTTCTTCTTTTTCTTTTTCTTCTTCTTCTTCTTCTTCTTCTTCTTCTTCTTCTTCTTCTTCTTATTATTATTATTATTATTATTATTATTATTATTATTATTATTTTTATTATTATTATTATTATTATTATTATTATTATTATTATTATTATTATTATTATTATTATTATTATTATTATTATTATTATTATTATCATAATTACGTGGAAGCGCTAAATCCGTAGGGGAGTCACAGGTAAGATTCAATGAAGGAAATGTAGTTCCCTCTCCTTGGATCAAGTTTCTTAAACGAATAAACGTGAGAACAAGATATGAACAAGTATCGAACAGTTTTACTGCTGATAATGGCTGAATTAACGAAAAATGAACATCTGGTGTAATGATGAACAATTACTATATTCACAATAGAGCAATAACTCCGAATGGGTCATGGAGCATGGGAAGGCAAGTGCCATGGGAAGGTAAAACTGAACATTTGATGAACAGTGAGTCGAAAATTTGATGGAGAATGAGTTGAACATTTGATGCACAACGGAACGAACACTTTTTAAACAGACATCATAACATAATAAATCAATAACAAGTCAGAACAACAGAAGGACAAAAACTTAATAGTTGGCAAACAATGGAACAGGCAGTAAACGGGTAAGGAACAAAAGTGGAGAATAAACGGTAAGAGATGACAAACAAGAAATTAAACCTCTGTAGAATAAGCTATAACCAATTAACAAAGAAAGGGAGAAAGGGCGATGAACTAGAGAAGAACTGGAAAGCAAGAATATGAAGGGTTTGGACATTTAGAAAGGATAGAGAAAAATAAGATGACTACGAGGGTGTATAAATCTGGGATGGAAGGAAGGTGGGATAGGGGTCGTCCTAGTTAGTTAAAGCTGGAGGGAAGGGGTTAAGGAGGTTTTGAGTGCTAGGGGGGATGGACATCCAACAGGTTTGTAAAAGCGTGTTAGAGTGAGTGGAGACAAGTGGTTTCCATGATTTGACGTGCTGTTGGAGCGTGAGCACGGTAACATTTATGAAGGGATTCAGGGAAGCCGTTAGCTGGACATGAGTTCTGGAGGGGGTATAGGGAAGTAAGAGTGCCTGCACTCTGAAGGAGGGGTGAGAATATTGCAGTCTGGAGGGCTGGCAAGACAGTGATTGAGTGAAAGAGCTTTCTTTGTCGGGTCTCCCTACCTTGGCCGGAGTGTTTATATATATATATATATATATATATATATATATATATATATATATATATATATATATATATATATATATATATATATATATATATATATATATATATATATATAATATATATATATATATACTAACAAGGCTAGTAACCCCTTCTCCTGTATATATTACTAAATGTAAAAGGAGAAACTTTCGTTTTTTCCTTTTAGGGCCACCACCTCAGGTGGGGATACGGCCAGGTGTGTTGAAAGAAAGATATATATATATATATATATATATATATATATATATATATATATAGAGAGAGAGAGAGAGAGAGAGAGAGAGAGAGAGAGAGAGAGAGAGAGAGAGAGAGAGAGAGAGAGAGAGAGAGAGAGAGAGAGAGAGAGAGAGAGAGAGAGAGAGAGAGAGAGAGAGAGAGAGAGAGAGAGAGAGAGAGAGAGAGAGAGTGAGAGAGAGAGAGAGAGAGAGAGAGAGAGAGAGAATGACCAAATTAATACATATCATTAGAAATCTTCCGTACGAAGAACGATTGAAGACTCTCAAACTACATTCACTTGTAAGACAAAAAATGAGGGGAGATATGATCGAAGTGTATAAGCGGAAAATGGGTATTAACAAAGGGGATATAAATAAGGTTTTGAGGATATCACTTCAAGAAAGAACCCGCAATAATGGATTCAAATTAGATAAGTTTAGATTTCGAAAGGATATAGGCAAGTATTGGTTTGGGAATAGGATAGTTGATGAGTGGAACAGTCTGCCTAGTAGAGTTATTGAAGCTAAAACGTTGGGTAGTTTCAAATTTAAGTTAGATAACACATGAGTGAGAGGGGTTGAATTTGAGTGAGACTTGCATAATGAGTGAATAGAATCGTCAAAACTTATTTCTTGGGTAGCATTGAAAATTGGGTTGGGCAAATATTTTGTTAGTGGGAAGGATTGTAAAGGACCTGCCTAGCATGGGCCAACTGGCCTGCTGCAGTGTTCCTCCTTTCTTATGTTCTTATATATATATACATATATATATATTTATATATATATATATATAATATATATATATCTATATATATATATATATATATATATATATATATATATGTGTGTGTGTGTGTGTGTGTGTGTATGTGTGTGTGTGTGTGTGTGTGTGTGTGTGTGTGTGTGTGTGTGTGTGTGTGTGTGTGTGTGTGTGTGTGTGTGTGTGTGTGTGTGTGTGTTCTGAAACCTCATGTTTTGGTCTGAGCACCAGAGGTTAGGGAGCATAGTAAGCCTCTTCTCTCCTGCCCACACCGTCCTGGGGATAAATTATGCACACTCATATTTCTGCTCGCTAATGGAGATTCTCTAGTGCTTGGTGACGTTCACTGCACTCTACCTGCTCTCTCTCTTTCTCTCTCTCTCTCTCTCTCTCTCTCTCGCTCTCTCTCAATTAACACCTGAGAGACACTTCTTTATTTCCAGGACACCTGCTTCCCAACTTTGAAGGTATTGACTTAGTTCCAATAGTCTCAAACGCGAGCTTTTTTTTCGGTCTTTAATCTCTTCTTGTTTAATGCAAGTTAGACTTTTAATTCCAATCTGGAAATGAAGTGAAAAAAAAGACAGAAAAACCTAATTATTAATGTGGATTAAAAAATTTCTTAGGCTTGTTATCGTATAAATGATACGCAATTTTTTTTTCATGACTCAGTAGGTGTTTGATGGTTATTTTTTTTAGGGGGAGGGGACAGAATTTTATACTTAAGTAACAAAAAAAGGCACAATACCGTGACTGGAACGATACACAAATAACCCCCTTTCTTATGTTCTTATGTTCTTATAAAAGAGAGAAGCTTACGACGACGTTTCGGCCCGACTTGGACCATTGACAAAGTCACACTAACCAGAAGTGGAGCAGGACGGCTATATATAGGCAGGAAGAGGTGGTGGTAGTAGAAGTAGTAGTAGTAGTAGTAGTAGTAGTAGTACAAGAATGGTATATAATACCGACAAGATGAAATTAAGACACATGTGCGGCGTCTGGTTGTCTTTGTTGTGGACGTTTCGCCATCCAGTGGCTGGCTGGATGGCGAAACGTCTACGATAGGGATGCCCGGGTGTTGCGCATGTGTCTTAATTTCATCTTGTCGGCATTATATACCATTCTTGTACTACTACTACTACTACTACTACTACTACTTCTACTACCACCACCTCTTCCTGCCTATATATAGCCGTCCTGCTCCACTTCTGGTTAGTGTGACTTTGTCAATGGTCCAAGTCGGACGGAAACGTCGTCGTAAGCTATTTTTCTGTTCAGTGTCATGTCTTGCCTAATGTTTACTGATTATCCTTTTTTCCCCATCTTTTTCACACACACACATGAATTTGTCAGATTTAATGAAATTTCAAAAGCTAGACGCTTGGTTCTACCGTCATACATATTATTAAAGATATGATATTTATACAGTGGATGTATGGTATAACGAATCTAATTGATTCTAGAACCTCATTCGTTATAGAGTATGTTCGTTATAGGGGTAATCCGTTCCAAACCCCCAAATGTATTCACTCAGCAATGAAAAATATAACAGAATTGTAAAAAAGTGAAAAAATATGCATTTACACTCCTGAAATAAAGAATATCATTAATACTTTTAATAAAAAAAAATAAATTAGTACAAAAATAAAAAAAATACCGTACTTTATCCTAGCTTGTTGTTGAGGATGCAGGACAGGAGACAGAGGAGAGAATTATTGAAAATAGGTGGAAGGAGTGGAATTACCTATCCTAGTCCTCCTTTAGTGTTAAGTAGACTATATGTCAAGGCATGATAGTGGCTCTCTTTGCACTTCAAATCGTTACTGTAATTACACACCGTAAATTATCCATGTGAATACGACTCCCTACAACATGTCAGTCTCATTGTAAACCTGCAAAAGAAATAAAAATTTGAATTTGAATTAGGTGACTCTCCTACATCCAGTTCCTCTCTTGAACGTTTTTGAACTTTTCAACATTTTCAGTTTTATAGGGGAAACCGTCCGTTATGTAAATATTTGTTATATAAACCGTTCGTTATAGCATACACTACTGTATTTATATCATTAAAAAGACTGTAGTTGAACAGATGTTGTTTGGTGGATTTAGGTCAGAATGTTTCTCCTAGTAGTAACTGGTAATAAAATTATTTGAACAATTTTGTATATTGGCATATTATTGGGTAACAACAAATAGTTTTGTTGGCAATAATGTTTGGTGTTAGAAGACGTAAACAACTTCGATTTGTATTTCTAAGGAATAAGCCTGCTGAGCAGGCGTACAGTCTCCTCAGTAAAGATACAAAACTGTATTACATACATTTTACTCACCCATCGACTCTTGTCATAACTGTGGTTGTTAATCTTTACACATAAGCGACTTTTTACACTGCGTTGTCCGACATTACTAGACATTGCTACAAAATTTGTTGATTTTTGTGTTTTCAATTTGTTCTGTGAAAGGAATAATTATGGTTGATAACCTAGTTGGTTAAGAATTTATTCATTTAATACCTTAATTGTAACTAAACTGTTTGGTAATAAGCAATTTGATAATAAGAAATTTAGTTAAGAAAATATGTGGTTAGTAATTTATTAGGCTAATAAGTCATTTGGTTAATTAATAATTTTGATAATGAATTATTTATCTTTAGATTCAAAATATCATTAATTATTTTTGAAAAACATATAATTATTTTTCCAAAAAGGGTTTGCTCAAACCTACTGCCCTTTCTGCAGAGGAGTTCGGTGTCAGGTCAGTGTTAGCCTTCATCCGAAGTTGTTAAATGATCCTTGTTGAAAAAACTGTTTGTTCCAGTTGCCAGTTAAGTTACAGGACTAATAAATTATGTTTTACTGCCTTGAGAACACAGTAATAACTTCTTGTATAATCACTATAATGAAAAGTTAAATATGTGTATATCATTAATTTTGATTTGGTGTATTTTAATTACGCATCAAGAATTAACGTAATTAATAGGCCCTAAGCACTAGTTGATGAGGGGTTATTTGGTTAGTGTGTTTGTGGGATTCTCGTGTGTTTGTGGGACTCTTGTGTGTTTGTTTGTGGGACTTTGTGTGTTTGTGTTTGTGGGACTCTTGTGTGTTTGTGTTTGTGTGACTTATGCGTTTGTGTTTGTGGGACTCTTGTGTGTTTGTGTTTTTGGGACTCTTGTGTGTTTGTGTTTGTGGGACCGTTATATGTTTGTGGGACTCTTACGTGTTTGTGTTGGTGGAATTCGTATGTGTTTATGGGACTCTTGTGTGTTTGTGTTTGTGGGACTCTTGTGTGTTTGTGTTTGTGGGACTGTTATATGTTTGTGAGACTCGTGTGTTTGTGTTTGTGGGACTCTTGTGTGTTTGTGTTTGTGTGACTCTTGTGTGTTTGTGTTTGTGGGACTCTTGTGTGTTTGTGTTTGTGGGACTCTTGTGCGTTTGTGTTTGTGTGACTCTTGTGTGTTTGTGTTTGTGGGACTCTTGTGTGTTTGTGTTTGTGGGACTTGTGCGTTTGTGTTTGTGGGACTCTTGTGTGTTTGTGTTTCTGTGACTCTTATGCGTTTGTGTTTGTGGGACTCTTGTGTGTTTGTGTTTGTGGGACTCTTGTGTGTTTGTGTTTGTGGGACTCTTGTGTGTTTGTGTTTGTGTGACTCTTATGCGTTTGTGTTTGTGGGACTCTTGTGTGTTTGTGTTTGTGGGACTCTTGTGTGTTTGTGTTTGTGGGACTTTTATATGTTTGTGGGACTCTTACGTGTTTGTGTTGGTGGAATTCGTGTGTGTTTATGGGATTCTTGTGTGTTTGTGTTTGTGGGACTGTTATATGTTTGTGGGACTCGTGTGTTTGTGTTTGTGGGACTCTTGTGTGTTTGTGTTTGTGTGACTCTTGTGCGTTTGTGTTTGTGTGACTTGTGTGTTTGTGTTTGTGGGACTCTTGTGCGTTTGTGTTTGTGTGACTCTTGTGTGTTTGTGTTTGTGGGACTCTTGTGTGTTTGTGTTTGTGGGACTCTTGAGCGTTTGTGTTTGTGTGACTCTTGTGCGTTTGTGTTTGTGTGACTCTTGTGCGTTTGTGTTTGTGGGACTCTTGTGTGTTTGTGTTTGTGTGACTCTTGTGCGTTTGTGTTTGTGGGACTCTTGTGTGTTTGTGTTTGTGTGACTCTTGTGCGTTTGTGTTTGTGTGACTCTTGTGTATTTGTGTTTGTGTGACTTTTGTGCGTTTGTGTTTGTGTGACTCTTGTGCGTTTGTGTTTGTGTGGTTCTTGTGTGTTTGTGTTTGTGGGACTCTTGTGTGTTTGTGTTTGTGGGACTCTTGTGCGTTTGTGTTTGTGGGACTCTTGTGTGTTTGTGTTTGTGGGAAACTTGTGTGTTTCTGTTTGTGTGACTCTTGTGTGTTTGTGTTTGTGGGACTCTTGTGTGTTTGTGTTTGTGGGACTCTTGTGTGTTTGTGTTTGTGTGACTCTTATGCGTTTGTGTTTGTGGGACTCTTGTGTGTTTGTGTTTGTGGGACTCTTGTGTGTTTGTGTTTGTGGGACTGTTATATGTTTGTGGGACTCTTACGTGTTTGTGTTGGTGGAATTCGTGTGTGTTTATGGGACTCTTGTGTGTTTGTGTTTGTGGGACTGTTATATGTTTGTGGGACTCGTGTGTTTGTGTTTGTGGGACTCTTGTGTGTTTGTGTTTGTGTGACTCTTGTGCGTTTGTGTTTGTGTGACTTGTGTGTTTGTGTTTGTGGGACTCTTGTGCGTTTGTGTTTGTGTGACTCTTGTGTGTTTGTGTTTGTGGGACTCTTGTGTGTTTGTGTTTGTGGGACTCTTGAGCGTTTGTGTTTGTGTGACTCTTGTGCGTTTGTGTTTGTGTGACTCTTGTGCGTTTGTGTTTGTGGGACTCTTGTGTGTTTGTGTTTGTGTGACTCTTGTGCGTTTGTGTTTGTGGGACTCTTGTGTGTTTGTGTTTGTGGGACTCTTGTGTGTTTGTGTTTGTGTGACTCTTGTGCGTTTGTGTTTGTGTGACTCTTGTGTGTTTGTGTTTGTGTGACTCTTGTGCGTTTGTGTTTGTGTGACTCTTGTGCGTTTGTGTTTGTGTGGTTCTTGTGTGTTTGTGTTTGTGGGACTCTTGTGTGTTTGTGTTTGTGGGACTCTTGTGCGTTTGTGTTTGTGGGACTCTTGTGTGTTTGTGTTTGTGGGACTCTTGTGTGTTTCTGTTTGTGTGACTCTTGTGTGTTTGTGTTTGTGGGACTCTTGTGTGTTTGTGTTTGTGTGACTCTTATGCGTTTGTGTTTGTGTGACTCTTGTGTGTTTGTGTTTGTGGGACTCTTGTGTGTTTGTGTTTGTGGGACTCTTGTGCGTTTGTGTTTGTGGGACTCTTGTGTGTTTGTGTTTGTGGGACTCTTGTGCGTTTGTGTTTGTGGGACTCTTGTGCGTTTGTGTTTGTGTGACTCTTGTGTGTTTGTGTTTGTGGGACTCTTGTGTGTTTGTGTTTGTGGGACTCTTGTGCGTTTGTGTTTGTGGGACACTTGTGTGTTTGTGTTTGTGGGACTCTTGTGTGTTTGTGTTTGTGGGTCTCTTGTGTGTTTGTGTCTGTGTGACTCTTGTGCGTTTGTGTTTGTGGGACTCTTGTGTGTTTGTGTTTGTGGGACTCTTGTGTGTTTGTGTTTGTGGGACTGTTATATGTTTGTGGGATTCTTACGTTTTTGTGTTGGTGGAATTCGTGTGTGTTTATGGGACTCTTGTGTGTTTGTGTTTGTGGGACTGTTATATGTTTGTGGGACTCGTGTGTTTGTGTTTGTGGGACTCTTGTGTGTTTGTGTTTGTGTGACTCTTGTGCGTTTGTGTTTGTGTGACTCTTGTGCGTTTGTATTTGTGGGACTCTTGTGCGTTTGTGTTTGTGTGACTCTTGTGTGTTTGTGTTTGTGGGACTCTTGTGTGTTTGTGTTTGTGGGACCGTTGTGCGTTTGTGTTTGTGTGACTCTTGTGCGTTTGTGTTTGTGTGACTCTTATGCGTTTGTGTTTGTGGGACTCTTGTGTGTTTGTGTTTGTGTGACTCTTGTGCGTTTGTGTTTGTGTGACTCTTGTGTGTTTGTGTTTGTGTGACTCTTGTGTGTTTGTGTTTGTGTGACTCTTGTGCGTTTGTGTTTGTGTGACTCTTGTGTGTTTGTGTTTGTGGGACTCTTGTGTGTTTGTGTTTGTGTGACTCTTGTGCGTTTGTGTTTGTGTGACTCTTGTGTGTTTGTGTGACTCTTGTGCGTTTGTGTTTGTGGGACTCTTGTGCGTTTGTGTTTGTGGGACTCTTGTGTGTTTGTGTTTGTGGGACTCTTGTGTGTTTGTGTTTGTGTGACTCTTGTGCGTTTGTGTTTGTGTGACTTGTGTGTTTGTGTGACTCTTGTGCGTTTGTGTTTGTGGGACTCTTGTGCGTTTGTGTTTGTGGGACTCTGGTGCGTTTGTGTTTGTGGGACTCTTGTGTGTTTGTGTTTGTGTGACTCTTGTGTGTTTGTGTTTGTGTGACTCTTGTGCGTTTGTGTTTGTGGGACTCTTGTGCGTTTGTGTTTGTGGGACTCTCGTGCGTTTGTGTTTGTGGGACTCTTGTGTGTTTGTGTGACTCTTGTGCGTTTGTGTGACTCTTGTGCGTTTGTGTTTGTGGGACTCTTGTGTGTTTGTGTTTGTGTGACTCTTGTGTGTTTGTGTTTGTGTGACTCTTGTGCGTTTGTGTTTGTGGGACTCTTGTGCGTTTGTGTTTGTGGGACTCTTGTGCGTTTGTGTTTGTGGGACTCTTGTGTGTTTGTGTTTGTGGGACTCTTGTGTGTTTGTGTTTGTGGGACTCTTGTGTGTTTGTGTTTGTGGGACTGTTATGTGTTTGTGAGACTGTTACGTGTTTGTGTTTGTGGAATTCTTGTGTGTTTGTGGGCTTGTATGTTTGTGTTTGTGTGATCCTTGTATGTTAGTCGTGGGCGGTGCTTTGCGAAAGGGAGGGTGGGAGGTGGTGTATGGGAGGTAATGATGAGGTGGTGGGTGGTGTGTGATGGGCGGTGGGCGGGATACCCTGGAAGCCGGTAAGAAAAGCGTTATTGTCTGCCTTGTGTCTTTTGTTGTTCGCTTTTTAATTTATATTTGCTTGTCTCAGTTTAATTTCCAGGTTCTATTTTCCTCTGCTCTTCTCTCTCTCTCTCCCTCTCTCTCTCTCTCTCTCTCTCTCTCTCTCTCTCTCTCTCTCTCTCTCTCTCTCTCTCTCTCTCTCTCTCTCTCTCTCTCTCTCTGTCGGTGTATTTAACAGGGACGTGAACACAGAACTGTCTTCATGGATTATCGAATATTGAACTTGGGTTCATTTTAACACATTTGAACACCTTGACAGAGGGGAAAAAATTCACTCACAAACACAGACAACCACAGAGGCGCAGACACAGACATACAGACCCACACAAACGCAAGGATGTGGAGGGAAGTGTAGGGAGATACAAGGCGTGTAGATGTGGGTGTAGAGGGAGGGAATTGTAGGGTGTGATGTAGCGTTAGTGGTGTATAGGGAGGGGGTTTAAGGGTGGAGTGTGTTAGGGAGGAGTGTGTGGAGGGAGATTAGGTTGTGTTTACAAATGGCTCGCAAGGGAGGGTACTGGAGGAGGGAAAGGGGGTACAAGTGGATGGGAACGAACGAATGGGTAGAGTATACAGAGAGTAGGGAAAAGAGAGAGGAACGAGTAGGGAAGTGATAAAAAAAATAGGGAGAGGATGATTGAACGAATACGGAGAGGAAGGTAGGTAGAAAGGACAGGAGGGAAAAGCTGGAATGAATAGGGAGGGGTAGGTGGAATGAATAAGAACCGAAGGATAAGCATAACCAAGGTTTCTGAGGTATGCTTTGGTACGTCTTTATTTCAACGTTTGCTTGTCATTCTCCTTCCTATATTTCTTCCTTGATATCTTCTTTAAAATATTCTTTATCCTTTCCATATTATTATTATTATTATTATTATTATTATTATTATTATTATTATTATTATTATTATTATTATTATTATTATTATTATTATTATTATTATTATTATTACTTGTAGTAGTAGTAGTAGTAGCAGTATTTTTTATTGCTTTTGTTGACGTTATTATTACTCCTATTACCTCTACTCTATTTTTGACATATTCCGTTCGTCCTGAATTTCCTCTTCCTCCTTCGCTCCCTCCTTCACTTCCTCCTTCCCTACCACCTCATCTCCTTTCACCTTCTCTTAATCCTCTTCCTCCGAGAATTTAACCTACATAACAGAAGGTGATGAAACAGCACAAAGTAAGTCAAAGTGGTCAACATTATAAGAACATAAGAACATAAGAATGTAGGAACACTGCAGAAGGCCTACTGGCCCATACGAGGCAGGTCCTTATCAAAACGACATCTACCTAAAGCTACTCAAGAAATATCTCCCGTACCCCTTGACACCAATGAAACCCAGCCCCTCCCGCTCATATATTTGTCCAGTCTCTTCTTAAAGCTACCCAAGGTCCTAGCCTCTATCACCCCACTGGGAAGACTGTTCCACGCATCTACAACTCTGTTAGAAAACCAGTACTTACCTATGTCCTTTCTAAATCTAAATTTATCCAACTTAAATCCATTATTCCTGGTTCTTACCTGGTTCGACACCCTCAGTACTTTATTAATGTCTCCCTTGTTTATGCCCGTCATCCACTTATACACTTCAATGATATCTCCCCTCATTCTACGCCTCTCCAGAGAGTGGAGATTTAAGGCTTTAAGTCTATCTTCATACGGGAGGTTCCTTACACAGTAAATCATTTTAGTCATTCTTCTCTGTATGTTCTCTAATGAGTCTATGTCCATCCTGTAGTAAGGGGACCAAAACTGAGCAGCATAATCTAAATGAGGCCTCACTAGTGATGTATAGAGCTGTAAAATAACTTTTGGACTTCTGTTACTTATACTTCTTGAGATAAATCCAAGTAATCTGTTGGCCTTGTTGCACACACTGAGGCACTGCTGTCTTGGCTTTAGATTTCTGCTTACCATGACTCCCAAGTCTTTTTCACATTCTGTATGACCAAGCTCTACTTCACCTAGATTATAGCTTCGAGGGTTATTTTCATTACCAAGGGCAAGTACCTTACACTTATCCACATTAAACTTCATCTGCCATTTCTCAGACCAAGACATTAATTTGTTCAAATCGTCCTGGAGTTCATTGATATCCTCCTCAGAGTGAATTATACGGCCTATCTTTGTATCATCAGCAAACTTACTCATGTCACTAGTAATCCCTTCATCAAGGTCATTAATGTAAATTATGAACAAGAGAGGGCCTAAAACTGATCCTTGTGGAACGCCACTAGTGACTAATCCCCATTCAGATTTCACTCCATTAATGGTAACTCTCTGCTTTCTATTGGTAAGCCATGCCTCAATCCATGCTAGAACTTTACCTCCTATACCATGAGCTGCCACTTTTCTTAAGAGTCTCTTGTGAGGTACTCTGTCGAAGGCTTTACTAAAATCCAAATAAACAATATCATATTCCTTATCACTGTCAACTGCCTCAAATGTTCTATTGAAGAACGTCAGTAAGTTTGTCAGGCAGGAACGACCTCTCGTGAATCCATGCTGAGATTCATTTATCAAGTTATGGTCAACATTATGGTCACTTTGCTAAACACAATTTTCCTGATTGTCCACTTACCGGGGAAAATAAACATAGAACAATAACCTCTCTAAAATATCGAGTTATATTATTAGAGGAAATAATATAACAGCCATTTTGAGCTAATATCCTAAATTTGTTTGCAAGAGATGGCACATAAACTTCATATAATATGGCCCGGATGTACTCGTGCTAACCCTTTTAAGGCCATGTTCCTAGGCCTTCTGTGTATCTATAGGCTTAAGCGTTGCCACTCACCGGTGGATGTAGAATCCACAGTGAAATAGCTGCTAGTGTCCTCAGGATAGATATGGGGTGCACAGTACACTAGCCGCAAGTGTCATCAGGATAGATATGGAGTGCACAGTACACTAGCCGCAAGTGTCATCAGGATAGATATGGAGTGCACAGTACACTAGCCGCAAGTGTCATCAGGATAGATATGGAGTGCACAGTACACTAGCCGCAAGTGTCATCAGGATAGATATGGAGTGCGCAGTATACTAGCCGCAAGTGTCATCAGGATAGATATGGAGTGCACAGTACACTAGCCGCAAGTGTCATCAGGATAGATATGGAGTGCGCAGTATACTAGCCGCAAGTGTCATCAGGATAGATATGGAGTGCGCAGTATACTAGCCGCAAGTGTCATCAGGATAGATATGGAGTGCGCAGTATACTAGCCGCTACTGTCCATAGGAAAGAAATGGAATGCACAGTAAATTACCGGCTACCATCCACAGGACTGATTGTTGTAGGAGGCGCTGGAGAAACACACAATTGCTCTGCCTGGTATTTATTAAGTACATAGTCAAGACGTCCTCCAGCCGTAATCCTATGGGCCCAGTGTCTACATCTTGGTTGACTATGCCCGTGGGTGGTGCCGGAGTTCAAACTCCGGCAGGTCAGCGTCGCTGGTCTTAACAGTGGCTCAATATAAGCATCACATTCCTATGTTGTGACACTAGGTAACGGACTCCTAATTGCACACCTAACATACCACTGACAAGATATGGGGTACACAGTAAACTAGCCGTTACTCTCCACAGGATGGTTATGCAGTGTACAATAAACTCACAGCTTTGGAGGCAACATTAAAAATTTAATTCTTCGCTTCTTACCTTTTTTTCCTACTTCTTTCCTCCTCCTTCATCTCATCCTCTTCTTCCTCCTCCTCCTCCTCCTACTCCTCCTCTCTCCCCCTCCTCCTCCTCCACCCCTTACGCTTCCCCAGTGCCCCTGTGGAAGTATGACCAGATCAATATTGTCACTAGTGCCAGGCTGTAATTGCACCCTGGGGAATACCCCTGGAGTCATTATGGTGACTCAGCATGGTGAGTCACACATAGTGACTAACTGTAGTGCTTCACCGTAATGACTCACCATTCTGACTCACTGTAGTGTGACGTCATAGTGACTCAGGGATGTATACGGCTGCTTAAAATGCAACATGTTTCTGATGGAAAGAATTTCTGTTGCTGCCTCCAAGACTGCCTGAAGCAGTGTAACCACGGTGCAGGTCCTCTGGCCCAGAAACTAGATCCTAAAACCTGGGGAATGGGAGGCAATCAGGTTTAATCGGAGGATGGTGCAAACCACATGACCAACATTTGAGAGTATACAACTCCTTCAATCTCCTTTTGAAAAGACATATATTCTCTGGATTATTTCAGTTATTATTATTATTATTATTATTATTATTATTATTATTATTATTATTATTATTATTATTATTATTATTATTATTATTATTATTGTTGTATTTTTAGCAACGCGCTAAACCCATGAGGTTTACCGCTTTGCTCTGATATTGTCTAAGGATATAGATCGTGGTCTTCTCTTAACACTTTATGGTTAGCCAGTGGTCGTTCAGCCATTGTCAGTGACGACTACCTGTTATTGCCGCTTTTTATTGGTAGTCTCACCAGTAAGGCTACATGCCAACACCAGTTCCGGTTGCTGTTTGCTAAGCCTCCCCCACCACGGGACGAGCAGCACCACTAACGTGTCATCAGCACCACTAAACGTGTCCCCTCGTCACCTGAGTTACTCTGACTAGTGTAATAGTGATACAGGACAGCTGCAGTCCCATAACAATTGCCACAACGATGTCAAAAGACTGAAAGTATGGCCTCTCCAGCTAAAACTTGCCACGCTCACGCGCTCACCATGTCAACTCGCCTACACGCAACTTATCAAGTATCATGTCACTATTGTTTTTTTTGGTTCTATTTATAATCCGTATTTATAATCCGTATACTATTTATAATCCGTATAATCTATTTATAATCCGTATCCGTATCCGGATACTGTTGTATCTGCAACCTGGTGGACGAAGGCCCTATAATCTAGACTCGTCCCTACAATCGGTTCTTACTTGTCGTCCTGTCCCTGCATCTCTGCGAAGGAGTTACTCAGCAATTGTCGAAGTGGAAAACGATAGAAGTGTGTGCAAAATAAACCGTTACTGAAAAATTCCTATTAACTTGATAGAAAACATTATTGGCTTTATGAAGCTCTATTTAAAGTAAAATGTTCTCTAAATAAATGCTCGTTCTGCACACTTGAGTCTTTGTCCACATTCATACCGAGGTTACAACCTGTAACCAGCAGACTAAGTCCCAGATGGCGATTTCTTTCTCAGGACACTGGCTAAGTGTCTTCTGACACGGGTCTTCGTCAAATGATGACCAATAACTGGTTAAGCGTCCACTTGGCTTAACAGAGCTGAGTCTAACGCCCACAACTTGAAAAATAAGAGGATCTCTTTCTAGAAGTGTGTTATGCCGAAAATGTCTGGGAACTGTTCACTGACGCGAATGTTAGTCTGTTGATCACATAGACGTAATGAATGCCAGGGATAATAATGTATCTGTGTGTGTGTGTGTATGTGTGTGTGTGTGTGTGTGTGTGTGTGTGTGTGTGTGTGTGTGTGTGTGTGTGTGTGTGTGTGTGTGTGTGTATTCAATTATATCTGGTTGAGGGGTCGAATACTAGTTATTGACCTAGCCTCTCAACTTGCCGCATGCCAGAGTCACTCCATCCTAGCCTCGTGGGCCCTATCATAGCTGCTCTTAAAACTATGTACATAGCCTGCGTTACCCACTTTCTCTTCCCGACCACCCTGAAATTGAAAAAATACTTCCTGACTTCTATGTGTCTGTTATCTTCCAGCAGTACCCCCGTGTACTTGTTTCTCGCCTCTCAAACAGCCTATCCCTTATCTTCCCTATTAATTTCCGTGAGCATTTTGTATGTCATCATGTCTCCCCTGGTCCTTCTGTCCTCTAGCGTCATTATATTAATTTTCGTAAGATTCTTCTCATAGGTCACACCCATTAGTTCTGGAACAAGTCCCGTTGTTTACCTCTGCACTTTCTTCAGCTTCTTAACATGCTTCTTCAGGTGTGAGTTCCATGCTGGTGCTGCATACTCCAAGATGGACCTGACATAAAGGACTCGGAATGGTTTTTTGCTGACATTCCAGGTTTACCAGATGCAGAGTTTATTCGGTTGAGGTGAGCCTCTGGCGATATCCTAGGCACTATACTTACCCCGAGGTTCTTCCCTTTTAGTGACGTTTCCAGCCTCTATTCCCAAAATCTATACTCCGTGTCCTGTCTTCTGGTCTTTTACCCATTCTTCATAACCTTGTATTTTCTGGGGTTTAATTCAAGTAACCAACTATCTAACAAGTCCTGCCGTTTGTCCAGATCCGTTAGCAGTCTTTTCCTGTAATCATCTGTTTGTGTTCTCCTCATAAGCTTTGCATTATCATTAACCAGGAATGTATATGACTCGATCCCATCTGGTGCGCTATTCACACAAATCGAAAACAGTCCTGGTCCTAATACCACTCCTTGTGGTAACCCTCTTGTTACTTTTCCCGTCCTGACATTTCTTCCCAATCAGTCTTTTCTTCCTTCCCCAATGGTACTCTTTGATCCATCGGTGTACGTTCCCTGTTATTCCAGCTGTTCCTTGTTATTCCTGTTATTCAAGTTTTTGTCCCAGTCTTTTGTGGGGTACAGTATCAGATGCCTTCTTGAAATCTTAGAAAATGTAATCGTTCTGTCCCGTGCCTCACCTCTGTTACTTCATAAAACTCCAACAGGTTGGTAAGATAATATTTGCCATCTCTGAATCCGTGCTGGTCATTGTTTATGAAGCCACTTCTCTCCAAGTGTGTACTCACTTATAAAGCTGTGTGTGTGAGAGAGAGAAAGAGAGAGAGAGAGAGAGAGAGAGAGTCTGCCCTCAGGCAGGGCAGCTAGGGTAGAATAACCCTCGGCACTGAACACAGGTATGATCAAAGGTCACAGGTACAATGTCGCCATCTCAGCAAAACAGAGGATGTTACCCAGGGGAGGCACACAGGAGGCTGAAGTGTGGGTGCTTCCCACACCCGCAGAGTGTGAGCGTATCTCACACCCACTGAGTGTGGGTGTAATCCACGCCTGGCGTTGATGGAATAACAAAAGCTTCCGGTTAATCGTCACCCTCGGCAGTAATTGTGATAGAGCTACAGACGACTTTACAATGTTTCATATTAAATATGGAAACACAATGCCTACCCACACGTGGCGTGTCTCATTGCCTACCCACACGTGGCGTGTCTCATTGCCTACCCACACGTGGCGTGTCTCATTGCCTACCCACACGTGGCGTGTCTCATTGCCTACCCACACGTGGCGTGTCTCATTGCCTACCCACACGTGGCGTGTCTCATTGCCTACCCACACGTGGCGTGTCTCATTGCCTACCCACACGTGGCGTGTCTCATTGCCTACCCACACGTGGCGTGTCTCATTGCCTACCCACACGTGGCGTGTCTCATTGCCTACCCACACGTGGCGTGTCTCATTGCCTACCCACACGTGGCGTGTCTCATTGCCTACCCACACGTGGCGTGTCTCATTGCCTACCCACACGTGGCGTGTCTCATTGCCTACCCACACGTGGTATGCCTCACTGCTGTGGAAGAATAAGACACATGAGTACCAAGCTACCATTGTACTACTGAGTCAAACAAATGTAGTATTAATAACGTAAAATATCAATATCTTGTTGACTGAGACAAATGTGTCGTATTATTCAAGGTGTTGGTATCGCAGACATGTGTCTTGTGTGTGGTTTAGGCGGGACCAGGGTAGACGGGGCCAGGGTAGACAGGGCCAGGGTAGACGAGGCCAGGGTAGACGGGGTTAGGGTAGACAGGGGCAGAGTAGACAAGGCCAGGGTAGACGGGGCCAGGGTAGATGGGACCAGGGTAGACAGGGCCAGGGTAGACGTGGCTAGGGTAGACGGGGCCAGGGTAGACGGGACCAAGGTAGACCGGGGGCAGGTTAGACGGGGCCAGTATAGACGTGACCAGAGTAGACGGGGCCAGGGTAGATGGGGCCAGGGTAGACGGGGCCAGGGTAGAGTGGGCCAAGGAGGACGTGACCAGGGTAGACGGGTCCAGGGTAGACGTGACCAGAGTAGACGGGGCCAGGGTAGATGGGGCCAGGGTAGACGGGGCCAGGGTAGACGAGGCCAGGGTAGACGGGGCCAGGGTAGACGGGGCAGGGTAGACGGGGCCAGGGTAGACGGGGCCAGTGTAGATGGGGCCAGGGTAGACGGGGCCAGGGTAGACGAGGCCAGGGTAGACGGGGCCAGGGTAGACGGGGCAGGGTAGACGGGGCCAGGGTAGACAGGGTCAGGGTAGACGGGAGCAGGGTAGACGGGACCAGGGTATACAGGGGCAGGGTCTGCTCTTTGATACACCAGCTCAGTTTACCTTCACTTCACGCTAATTAGTTTCCCCTCTTCAGTCTTCTTCATTGTGGGTGTCCATTAAACCAACCTTCAGTCTCCCTCATTTTCCCCTCACTTTCCCCCTCCCCTCACTCTCCCTTCACTCTCCCCTCACTGCCCCTTCACTCTTCCATACTCCCTCACTCTCTCATATTCTCCCTTCGCTTTCCCTAGCTCTCTTTATTCGGTCCCACCTCACCATATTCCCGCCCTCTCCAGGAGACAATCCTCCCTACTTCTTCCCATCCCTCCCTCCCTACTACCTCCCTCACCCCTTCCCTCCCCCCCCTCACCGTTCCTCCTCTTATGCAAAACGAGAAACTCCTTTACAATCCTTCTCATTGTCTTACTTCCTTGTTTTTCTCGTTAGATCAGCATATTCATTTTCAGTTTCTACATTCCATCCCTTTCTGTTTATCTCTCTTCTCTCTCTCTCTCTCTCTCTTTCTCTCTCTCTCTCTCTCTCTCTCTCTCTCTCTCTCTCTCTTTTTCTCTCTCTCTCTTTCTTTCTCTCTCTCTCTCTCTCTCTCTCTCTCTCTCTCTCTCTCTCTCTCTCTCTCTCTCTCTCTCTCTCTCTCTCTCTCTCTCTCTCTCTCTCTCTCTCTCCCCTCCCTTGGGAAGTCTTTACTCCGTTGTACCTCCTTCCTGCAGTCGTTCCTTGAGTCTCACTGCGACCCGCAACAACTTCCGTCTTGGCTTCTTCTTGACTCTGCTGTAGTGCTTGTTGTCTTTGTGTCTGTGTCTGTGTCTGTGTCTGTGTCTGTGTCTGTGTCTGTGTGTGTCTTTGGCTCATTGTCTCTGGACGCTTGAATGGCTTCCTGGCTTGCTACTTATCTGGCTACCTGTCTGGTTAGATAATTGTCTGCCTGGCACTCTGTACTCACCTATTTGTACTCACCTATTTGTGGTTGAAGGGGTCGAGTCTTAGCTCCTGGCCCCGCCTCTTCACCGGTTGCTACTAGGCCCTCTCTCTCCCCGCTCCATGAGCTTTATCAAACCTCGTCTTAAAACTGTGTATGGTTCCTGCCTCCACTACGTCATTTTCTAGGCTATTCCACTGCCTTACAACTCTATGACTGAAGAAATACTTCCTAATATCTCTCTGACTCATTTGTGTCTTCAACTTCCAATTGTGGCCTCTTGTTTCTGTGTCCCCCTCCCTGGAACATCCTGTCTTTGTCCACCTTGTCTATTCCACGCAGTATTTTATATGTCGTTATCATGTCTCCCCTGACCCTCCTGTCCTCCAGTGTCGTCAGGCCGATTTCCCTTAATCTTTCTTCATAGGACATTCCCCTTAGCTCTGGAATTAACCTTGTCGCAAACCTTTGTACTTTCTCTAGTTTCTTGACGTGCTTTATCAAGTGCGGGTTCCAAACAGGTTCTGCATACTCCAGTATGGGCCTGACATACACGGTGTACAGTGTCTTGAACGATTCCTTACTAAGGTATCGGAATGCTGTTCTCAGGTTTGCCAGGCGCCCATATGCTGCAGCAGTTATCTGATTGATGTGTGCTTCCGGAGACATGCTCGGTGTTATACTCACCCCAAGATCTTTCTCCTTGAGTGAGGTTTGCAGTCTTTGGCCACCTAGCCTATACTCTGTCTGTGGTCTTCTGTGCCCTTCCCCTATCTTCATGACTTTGCATTTGGCAGGATTAAATTCGAGAAGCCATTTGCTGGACCAGGTGTCCAGTCTGTCCAGGTCTCTTTGAAGTCCTGCCTGGTCCTCATCAGATTTAATTCTCCTCATTAACTTCACATCATCTGCAAACAGGGACACTTCTGAGTCTAACCCTTCCATCATGTCGTTCACATATACCAAAAATAGCACTGGTCCTAGGACCGACCCCTGTGGGACCCCGCTCGTCACAGGTGCCCACTGTGATACATCATTACATACCATGACTCGTTGTTGCCTCCCTGTCAGGTATTCTCTGATCCATTGCAGTGCCCTTCCTGTTATATGCACTAATCTCTTGTGAGGAACTGTGTCAAAGGCCTTCTTGCAGTCCAAGAAAATGCAATCAACCCACCCCTCTCTCTCGTGTCTTACTTCTGTTATTTTATCATAAAACTCCAGAAGGTTTGTGACACAGGATTTGCCTTCCGTGAATCCGTGCTGGTTGGCATTTATATTCTTGTTCCGTTCCAGGTGCTCCACCACTCTCCTCCTGATAATCTTCTCCATAATTTTGCATACTATACACGTCAATGACACAGGTCTATAGTTTAGTGCCTCTTTTCTGTCTCCTTTTTTAAAAATGGGAACTACATTTGCCGTCTTCCATACCTCAGGTAGTTGCCCAGTTTCCAGGGACGTGTTGAAGATTGTGGTAAGTGGCACGCACAACATATCTCCTCCCTCTCTAAGGACCCACGGGGAGATGTTGTCCGGTCCCATTGCCTTTGAGGTATCGATGTCCCTTAGCAGTTTCTTCACCTCCTCCTCATCTGTATGTATGTCGTCCAACACTTGTTGGTGTCTGTGTGGCTGTCTGATTGTCTGCATGGCAGTCTGACATGCTGGATGGCTGTCTAACTGGAGTCTACCTGGAGGGTATTCCGGGGATCAACGCCCCCGCGGCCCGGTCCACGACCAGGCCTCCCGGTAGATCAGAGCTTGATCAACTAGGCTGTTACTGCTGGCTGCACGTAGTCCAACGTACGAACCACAGCCTGGTTGATCCCTCTTGAAGATAACCAAGGGTTAATTGGTAATTCCCCTTACGGCTGGTGGGAGGCTGTTGAACAGTCTTGGGCCCTGACACTTATGGTGTTTTCTCTTAGTGTACTAATGGTGCCCCTACTTTTCATTGGGTGTATATTGCATCGCCTGCCAAGTCTTTTGCTTTCGTTGGGAGTGATTTCTGTGTGCATATTAGGGACCAGTCCCTCCAGGATCTTCCAGGTGTAGATTATGATGTATATCTCTCGCCTGCGCTCCAGGGAGTACAAGTCAAGTGCTTCCAAGCGTTCTCAGCAGTTAAAGTGTTTGATGGAACTGATATGTGCAGTGAAGGTTCTCTGTACATTCTCTAGATCTGCAATTTCACCTGCCTTGAATGGGGATGTTAATGTACAGCAGTGTTTCAGCCTAGAGAGAACAAGTGATTTAAAAAGGATCATCATTGGCTTGGCATCTCTTGTCTTGAATGTTCTCATTATCCATCCTATCATTTACCTCGCAGTTGTGATAGTGGCATTGTTGTGATCCTTGAAGATGAGATCCTCAGACATCACCACTCCCAGGTCCTTCACATTACTTTTCCGCTCTATTGTGTGATTAGAGTTTGTAGTATACTCAACTCTAGCTATTATTTTCTCCAGTTTTCCGTAGTGGAGTAGTTGGAATTTGTCTTCATTGAACATCATATTGTTTTCCGTTGCCTATTGGAAAACTTGGTTTATGTCTTCTTGGAGATTTGCTGTATCCTCAATGGACGACACTCTCATGCAGATCCTAGTATCTTCTGCAAAGGATGATACGGTGCTATGGTTTACTTCTCTGTCTATGTCTGCTATGAGGATGAGGAAGAGGATTGGGGCGAGTACTGTGCCTTGTGGAACAGAGCTCTTTACTATGGCAGCTTCCGATTTAATTCTGTTTATCACTACTCTTTGTGTTCGATTGGCTAGAAAGTTGAAGATCCATCTGTCAGCTTTGCCAGTTTTCCCTTTAGCACGCATTTTGTGTGCTATTACACCATGATCGAACTTGTCAAAGGCTTTTGCAAAATATGTGTATACTGCATCTGCATTCTGTTTATTTTCCAGTGCATCTAAGACCATATCATAGTGATCCAGTAGTTGCGAGAGGCAGAAGCGACCTGCTCTGAACCCATGTGCAATTGTTGGGAATCCAAGTGGTCTGTAATCGTGCTTCTTAGAACCCTTTCAAATATTTTTATGTTGGACGTTAGAACTATTGGTCTATAGTTCTTAGCTATTACTCTGCTGCCACCTTTATGAAGTGGAGCTATGTGCGTTATTTTTAGTGACTGAGGAATCTCACCTGTGTTTATGCTCCTTTTCCATAGCATACTTAGAGCCCGCGAAAGGGATTTCTTGCAGTTCTTAATGACCACAGAGTTCCACGAGTCTGCGCCTGGAGCTGAGTGCATGAGCATGTTGTCAGTGGCTTTCTCAAAGTCTAGTGGATTTAGGGTTATGTCAGGGTTTTGAGGCTCATTCATGAAAAAATTACTTGGATTCTCTATCTATAGACTGATTACTGATCTCGTATTGAGATTTCAGTATCTCACTCATTTTCTTTGTTGTCATATACATGGCTATCTGCATGACAGACAGCCATCCGGCTGAGGAGGGTCAAAGAGCTATAAAGTAGGTTTAAGAATGCAGTGTTAGAGTGTGCATCAGAAGTTTGTGGGTAAAGGAGGGTGGGTGCGGAAAGGAAGAGGAGTGATTGGTGGAATGAAGAAAGAGGGTAGTGAGGGAGAAAAGGTTAGTATATGAGAGGGTTTTTCAATGTAGAAGTGATATACAGATGGTGGAGTATATGGAGAATACAAGCGAGATTGAAAGAGTGGCGTGGGAGTGCAAAAGGAGAGCCAGTGAAACAGTGAGGTTTCATCGGTAAATTTTGCTGAGAAGAAAAATATTGAAGTGCGATCAATAATTCGAGAAAACCTAGGGAACAAATAGACTTAAGATTAAAAAAAAAGAGGGAGTCATTAGATGGGGAAGTGTAGGTATTGGGTAGATGGAGGGAATATTTTGAGTTGTTGAATGTTGATGAAAAAAAAAAAAGACAATGATTTCATTCATTTGACAGAATCATCTTGCTGGAGCGAGGAAAACGTGTGTGTGAGGCAGTGGGTAGAATGAAATGGGAGTAAAGTAAATGCAATAGGTGGAATGAAGGTAAGTGAGGATATAGTATTGGAGTGGCTAGTACATTTATTCACTATATGCATGGAAGGCAGTAAGGTACCTTGGGATTAGCAGAGAGCATGTATAGTTAATTTACACAAGGGAAAAGGGGGATTAAAGAGAGTATATATAAATGATCGGGGAAAAAGCCTAATGAGTATACCGGGTAAAGTATATGTTAAAATGATTATTAAAATAATTTATGGTAAGACAGAGAGTAAGACTGCAGATGAACAAGGTTTTAGAACGGGTAAAAGAATATGTAGATGAAGTGTTTATATTGAAGCAGATAACTGAGCAGTACTAAGATAAAATAAGGAGCTTTTTGATCATATAAATATATATATATATATATATATATATATATATATATATATATATATATATATATATATATATATATATATATATATATATATCGTGCTGAGTAGGTAAAATTGATCAATTAGCAAAAACTCCTTTAAAATTAAGTCCTTTCTAAAATTTTCTCTTTACGCTTAAAGATATATTTTTTCATTAATATTAATGTAAAAATTAATGCTGTTGTACCAAAAGAACCTTGGAAAACTCAACCTAACCTTATTATAACAAACGCAATTTAATTTATACTACTCCAACTAAATATATTTTAGATAAGTTTACAATAATTTAATAATAAACAAACACAAGGAAATATTTTTTTTCGTTAGGTTCAAAATGATTTTTGCGAAATTACTGCATACACAAATTTTCGCTTGCCTTATCCGGCAAGAAGAGCGTTGCTATTTAAGCCAAAATAGCAAGTTTTACCTATTCTGCATGACATATATACGAGAGGGAAAACACAAGACATGATACAAAAAGAGGAAGAACAATAGTCAGATATATTTCGACCTCCGGCTGAGGAACTCTCTTTTACTCCCACAATCTCTCTCTTTTCCATCCTTTCTTCTGTCTCCGTCTGATTTTCTCTCTTCCTCCTACCCTTTCTCTGTCTTTCTTCTCTCTCTCTCTCTCTCTCTCTCTCTCTCTCTCTCTCTCTCTCTCTCTCTGTCCCCTTCCTCTACCTACCTCTCTCACTACCCTTCCTTCTCTCCCTCTCTTCCCCTCTTCAGATCCACTTCACTAAGGGAAGGTGTTTGTTCTCACAATATTCTGAAGTTTGGCCAGGTATATTTTTTGACTATTTTCTTTATCGCTGGCCAATTTTCTTAGAGACTTTCATTGAACTTTATCACCTCAACTTTGCAACGTTGAATTTGCAACGTTAAATTTGATCTCTTTAGCATTTACATTATGAGGACTTTTTTGTATGTGTTACTTTTTTTGCTTTATCTTGTCTTTGTTTAATTGTTTGTGTTGACCTCTTTTGTTTAGGGTAGAGGCAGTGTGCCTCCCTATGTCTGAACTTGTCTCTGTGCTTCTCTCTGTCTGTTTCTCTGTATCTTTACCTACTTTCTCTTTTTTTTCTCTCTCTCTCTGTCCCTGTCTATCTACGTATCTATCTGTCTACTTTATTTGCTTATCTCTCTCTCTCTCTCTCTCTCTCTTTCTCTATCTCTCTTTTATTACCTCAACATTGCTTCCTCCTTTCTCTCTGTCCCTCCATTAATACCTCCATCCCACTCTCACTTCCTCCTTCAAACCAGTTCAACGTTCGTCCCCTTCCCACTCTCCATTCCTCCCTGTATTCCCTCTTTATTCATCCCATCCCTCCTTTTCGTCCCTCTCTCCCGTCCTCCCATCCATCCCTATTCTTCCTCACAAAAGCTCACCCCTTCCTGTGCTATCCCATATTTAATTCTGCTCATAAATCTGCAGCTTCGAATAACTGTGTCCCTAAATTTTCTTCCGCTGTAATAAGCCTTCCCCAGCAAGTCTGCTTGAATAGCGCATCTTTCAGCGTCTTGGTAAAGTGGTGACGGTGGGTATTTGATGGGGCGGCGCTAAGGAAGGAACTGAGGTTGAAGAATTAGGTACATGTGCTGCATCTGGGTATCTTTATTTGTAGACGTTTCGCCAACCAGTGGTTTTAACCAATAAATTACAATGAGAGAATGTAAGGAATGTAGAATTATATGTATATGAAAGATGAGGTAAGCAGTCCATCAGCCTTGGAGATGGTGAAGAACACCGTAGTCTTCAAGACTACGGTGATTCTTTAACTTAATGACCAACTCCCCTTTTACCTGTTTTACCAGCTTCTTCCACATTTCATTGCCAAAACAGTCTGAGTGAAGGCTGTAAACATTGCATTCGACTCAATGAGACCTCTGATGAGCAGTGTTTTTGTTGTTACTCGGTTTAAGACCTTGTATGTTTGCAAAGACAAATGATACCATGATGCATGTTCTTGTGTTGGGAGGTTTTCTTTTAGTTTTAATATTTATGGCTATGGGAAGCCTCTCACTGGCTTTGTTTCCAGTGGTTTGGTTTCCTCCAGGATGGTTTCCAGGTAGTGATAGATTCTTACGTTTTCTTGTCATTCTTTTCTGTTTTCTATCTCAAAAAAAAATATCTTCTCTCTGTGTGGTTGTCATTCTGGTGCTCGTCTGTAAGTTCATGCTGCTTTATTTATTTCGTTGCATTCACATGCAACGTCAAGCAATTTGCACCATAATTTATAACGAGTAATACCGTAGCACATTGTGGGGAGAGCTTTGTTCAGAAAAGTACGACATTTTCTTGGGTGATCGTATTAATACATTTTATTAGTATTTCCATTTGGTCCATATTTTCAAATTCCCCAGGCATAGTGTGACACTTGTATTTTCTGACGGTCATGTTTAATATGATTCAGGTTGGGTATCATTTCATTTTCAGTGATTTCAATTGAATCATGTGCTACTGAATCTGTAATATAGTCTGTAATATTATCAGCGCTTAGGGGTAGAAGCTGTTGGTGCTGGAATGATTGCATGTACCTCTTCCTCTGAGTCTGCAGTCTTATATACGAGTTATCTGATGAAACTGGAAAATTTTGAAGACCATCGTCAACACCCTCTCCTTCTGTGTGGAAGTCGCCCCTTATGTTATCTAGCTTTTATTTCCTGTATCAACTTTACCTTTCCTTTCTTCATATATCCCAGGTTGACTATTCAAGAGGAGCTCCGTGTTCTCCCGATTACTCCTATCCGCTACTCACCTGAGCACTCTACTGGAACCTGTCCAGGACATAATATCCTTGTTGCAAATCCAGAACCCTCTCTTTAGTTTAATGTCATTTGAGTAAGCAGTGTTTACTGTCCCAAAAGAGACATGGTGTTTAGACGAAGTTCATGTGTAATCCGTCTTGTTATTTTTTCCAGGACTCCTTCACACGGTCCATAAGTGCTCCTGAACGCCATTCTGACAGTATTTTATAGAACACTTCTGGCTTGTCCAGAAAATCCTAAGTATTGACTTAACTTAGGGTGTGATGCTAAACATCTCTCCTCACATTAACACTTGTGGAGAGGGAGGGAGGAGACACGTTGGGGTGGTGGTAGGAAGATGATGGGGTTGAGGTGGGGAGTTAATGGGGCAGAGGAGAGGGGGAGGAGTTAATGTGTGGAGTGAGAGAGGGGGGAAGTAGGGAACTTGTTAATTAGTTTAGTTGAGATTGGGTGGAGAGGGGAGAGAGGGAGAGAGGGTAGAGAGAGTAGAGAGGGGAGAGAGGGAAAGAGGGGAGAGAGGGGAGAGAGGGAAGAGAGGGTAGGAAGGCAAAGAGGATATGCGGGATGGGGACGATATATATGTAATTTTCAGGAATTATCTATTTGAAAGCATTATCTATTTGCAGGGATTATCTATCAGCAGTAATTTCCTCAACAAGAATGGTATATTTGTAAACATTTTTCTATTAGCAGGAATTATCTATTTGCAGTTACATTACGTTTCATGGTGTTTCGTCCTCTCTTACAAATTTATCATATATTCTTTTTCACATACGTTTACGTTTTTGATAAATAGATAACTTTCGCCATGACGCATTTAAAAAATGAGAACGTAAGACTCAAAAAATAGATCATTAAAATATTAAAAAAAAAAATGAAAAAACGTACATGCCATTTTAAGTTAGATTACTTTCTTAAATTATTTTTTTCTATGTATTTGTGGACCTTACAGATGGACCTTACAGGTGGGCCTTACAGGTGGGTCATACAGGTAGGCCTTACAGGTGGACCTTACAGATGGACCTTACAGGTGGACCTTACAGGTGGACCTTACAGATGGACCTTACAGGTGGGCCATACAGGTGGGCCTTACAGGTGGGCCTTACAGGTGGGCCTTACAGGTGGGTCATACAAGTAGGCCTTACAGGTGGACCTTACAGATGGACCTTACAGGTGGACCTTACAGGTGGACCTTACAGGTGGACCTTACAGATGGACCTTACAGGTGGGCCATACAGGTGGGCCTTACAGGTGGGCCTTACAGGTGGGCCTTACAGGTGGGTCATACAAGTAGGCCTTACAGGTGGACCTTACAGATGGACCTTACAGGTGGTCCTTACAGGTGGACCTTACAGGTGGACCTTACAGGTGGACCTTACAGGTGGACCTTACAGGTGGACCTTACAGGTGGGCCTTACAGGTGGACCTTACAGGTGGACCTTACAGGTGGACCTTACAGGTGGACCTTACAGGTGGGCCTTACAGGTGGACCTTACAGGTGGACCTTACAGGTGGACCTTACAGATGGACCTTACAGGTGGGCCTTACAGGTGGGTCATACAGGTAGGCCTTACAGGTGGACCTTACAGGTGGACCTTACAGGTGGACCTTACAGGTCGACCTTACAGGTGAACCTTACAGGTGGACCTTACAGGTGGACCTTACAGGTGGACCTTACAGATGGACCTTACAGGTGGGCCTTACAGGTGGGCCATACAGGTAGGCCTTACAGGTGGACCTTACAGATGGACCTTACAGGTGGACCTTACAGGTGGACCTTACAGGTGGACCTTACAGGTGGACCTTACAGGTGGACCTTACAGGTGGGCCTTACAGGTGGACCTTACAGGTGGACCTTACAGGTGGACCTTACAGGTGGACCTTACAGGTGAACCTTACAGGTGGACCTTACAGGTGGACCTTACAGGTGGACCTTACAGATGGACCTTACAGGTGGGCCTTACAGGTGGGTCATACAGGTAGGCCTTACAGGTGGGCCTTACAGGTGGACCTTACAGGTGGACCTTACAGGTGGACCTTACAGGTGGACCTTACAGGTGGACCTTACAGGTGAACCTTACAGGTGGACCTTACAGGTGGACCTTACAGGTGAACCTTACAGGTACAGGAGGCCTTACAGGTGGGCCTTACAGGTGGACCTTACAGGTGGGCCTTACAGGTGGACCTTACAGGTGGACCTTACAGGTGGGCCTTACAGGTGAACCTTACAGGTGGACCTTACAGGTGGGCCTTACAGGTGGACCTTACAGGTGGACCTTACAGGTGAACCTTACAGGTGGACCTTACAGGTGGACCTTACAGGTGGGCCTTACAGGTGGACCTTACAGGTGGACCTTACAGGTGGACCTTACAGGTAGACCTTACAGGTGGGCCTTACAGATGGGCCTTACAGGTGGACCTCACAGGTAGACCTTACTGGTGAACCTTACAGGTGAGTCTTACAGGTGGGCCTTACAGGTGAGCCTTACAGGTGGACTCTACAGGTGGACCTTACAGGTGGACCCTACAGGTGGACCCTACAGGTGAACCCTACAGGTGGACCATACAAGTGAATCATACACGTGGGCCATACAGGTGGACCCTACATGTGAACCCTACAGGTGGACCATACAGGTGGATCATACAGGTGGACCATACAGGTGGACCCTACAGGTTAACCCTACAGGTGGACCCTACAGGTGAACCTACAGGTGGACCATACAGGTGGATCATACATGTGGACCATACAGGTGGACTCTACAGGTGGATCCTACAGATGGAGTACAGGTGGACCCTACAGGTAAACCCTACAGGTGGACCATACAGGTGAACCATACAGGTGGACCCTACAGGTGGATCCTACAGATGGAGTACAGGTGGATCCTACAAGTAGACCCTACTGGTGAATCTGTGGGTCCATTCATCCCCTCTGTAAACCAGATTTCTTTCGTTCTTGTTAATGATGACACTAAGAGATCCAGGTTTAATTGGCACAGTGCCAAAAAATATGGTAAAATCTGTCAAACTGTGCAAAGCACACACACACACACACACATACATAAGAACATAAGAAAGAAGGAACACTGCAACAGGTCTACTGACCCATGCGGAGCAGGTCCATGTCCTCCCCCCCCAGAATAGACCAATGACCCCCCCCCCCGGATTAGCCCAATGACCCACCCAGTCTGGCCACCTCCACTCAAGGAAGGAGCACGGCATCAGACCCAGCAGCACAAGCTAGTCAGGTCCAACTCACACCCACCCACACCCACTCATGTATTTATCTAACCTATTTTTAAAACTACACAATGTTTTTGCCTGAATAACTGTACTCGGGAGTTTGTTCCACTCATCCACAACTCTATTACCAAACCAGTGCTTTCCTATATCCTTCCTGAATCTGAATTTTTCCAGCTTGAAACCATTGCTGCACAAACAAAGGACGGCTTGACCCAGCTAACAAATTTTCGGAGAATTGGGTGGTTTGCAAGGGGAAAAAAAGTGTCCAGTCAAAGTGATTTTCAAGGCAGAGTCAGCTCGAAACCGGATCCTGCAGGAGAAAGGGCGTCTAAGGGACAAACCGGAGTACCGGAGCGTGTACTCGACCAAGACAGAACACATAAAGACAGGATAATACTGATAGAGACGGTGCAATGTTGCAAGGAGGAATGGGAGGCAAGGAAGGAGGAGAGCAGGAGAAACCAGACCCAGGTGGAAGAACAAACACAACCTCCTCGAGTACCACCCACGTAAGGAACCCAACCATGATAACCACAATGCAACCAAACAACCTAATCCAAAACCCACACACTGTACCCTCTGACCCCACCCTCCACACCACAGACCCCACCCCCACAGCAACCCCCTATAGGCCCCCACCAGGGTACTTGCTCCACCAAACCCACCATTCTCTCTGGACCACAGTTATAGGAAAAAGCTGAAGGTTTGGTACACGAACGCGGATGGAATAACGAATAAATGTGAGGAGTGGCATGAAAAAATCAAAGGGATGTCCCCAGACATCATAGCAGTCACAGAATCAAAATTCACTGGGACAATAATAGACGCAATCTTCCCACCCGGATATCAGATCCTGAGGGAGGACAGAAGGACTAGAGGGGGAGGAGAGTTTTCACTGCTCATTAAAAGCCGACTGGGATATCAGGAAATGGAAGGAATGGACGAGATTGGAGAAAGGGAGTACATAGTAGGTACAGTTCATTCAGCAGAACATAAGATAGTCATTGCAGTCATGTACAACCCACAACAGAATCGCAGGAGGCCAAGAGAGGAATATGATGAGTGCAGCAGAGCAATGGTGGACACACTAGCTGAGGTGGCAAGAAGAGCTCACTCGATTAGAGCAAACTTACTGGTTATGGGCGACTTCAACCACAGGGAGATTAATTGGGAAAACCTGGATCCACATGTGGGTCCCGAAATATGGAGAGCCAAGATGATAGATGTGGTACTGGAAAACCTCATGTACCAACATGTTAGGGACACTGTCAGAGAGAGAGAGGGAGAGAGAGGGGAGGATGAACCAGCAAGACTGGACCTTGTGTTCACCCTGAGTAGCTCAGACATCGAGGACATCACATATGAAAGGCCCCTTGGAGCTAGTGACCACGTGGTTCTGAACTCTGAATACATTGTAGAGCTACAAGTGGAGAGGGTAAAAGGAATAGAAAGGGAAATCCAAACTATAAACGGGGGGACTACACTGGTATGAGGACCTTCCTGCAGGAGGTTCAGTGGGAAAGAGAGTTGGTAGGAAAGTCAGTAAACGAAATGATGGACTACGTAACAACAAAATGCAAGGAGGCAGAGGAAAGGTTTGTTTCCAAGGGTAACAGAAATAATAGGAAGACCAGAATGAGCCCTTGGTTTACCCGAAGGCGTAAGGAGGCAAAAACTAAGTGCTCTAGAGAATAGAAAAATAAAAGGACACAAGTGCAACTAATGTGACATTTATTGTGGCAACGTTTCGCTCTCCAGGAGCTTTATCAAGCTTGATAAAGCTCCTGGAGAGCGAAACGTTGCCACAATAAATGTCACATTAGTTGCACTTGTGTCCTTTTACTTTACATATTGTCGGTAATTCTACCAACTTTATTACAGAATAGAAAAAGGACAGAAGGCAAAGGACCCAGGAAAATAGAGATTAGTTGAAGAGCCAAAAACGAGTATGCACAGATAAGGAGGAAGGCCCAGCGGCAGCACGAAAACGACATAGCATCGAAAGTCAATCTGACCCGAAACTGCTTAACAGCCACATCATAAGGAAGACAACAGTCAAGGACCTGGTAATCAGGCTGAGGAAAGAAGATGGGGAGCTCGTAAGAAACGACCAAGAAGTATGTGAGGAGCTCAGCACGAGATCTCAGAAAGTATTTAGAGTGGAGGTAGAAGGGACACTGGGAAAACAAAATAGAGGGGTACACCAACAAGGGATATACCAACAAGTGTTTGATGAAATACACAACCGATGGGGAGGTGAAAAAGCTCCTAAGTGACCTTGATACCTCAAAGGCGGTGGGACCGGACAACATCTCTCCATGGGTTTTTAGAGAGGCAGCAGAGACACTATGTGTGTGCCACTAACCACATTCTTCAATACATCCCTTGAAACTGAGCAACTACCTGAGGCATGGAAGATGGCAAATGTAGTCCCCATTTTTAAGAAAGGAGACAGAAACGAGACACTAAATTATAGACCAGTGTCACTGCCGTATATAGTATGCAAAGTCATGGAGAAGATTATCAGGAGGAGAGTGGTGGAGCACCTAGAACGGAACAAGGTTATAAACGACAACCAGCACGAATTCATGAAAGGCAAATCCTGTGTCACAAACCTTCTGGAGTTTTATGACAAGGAAACTGAAGTAAGACATGAAAGAGAGGGATGGGTTGATTGCATTTTCTTGGACTGCAAGAAAGCCTTCGACACAATTCCTCACAAGAGATTAGTGCAGAAGCTAGAAGATCAGGCACGTATAACAGGAAGGGCACTGCAATGGATCAGAGAATACTTGACAGGGAGGCAACAGTGAGTCATGGTAAGTGATGAGGTATCACGGTGGGCGCCTGTGATGAGCGGGGTCCCACAGGGGTCAGTCCTGGGGCCAGGGCTATTCTTTGCATATGTGAATGACATGACAGAAGGGATAGACTCAGAAGTGTCCCTGTTTGCAGATGTTGTGAAGTTAATGAGGAGAATTAAATCATATGCGGATCAGACAAGTCTACAAAGAGACCTGGACAGGCTGGACGCGTGGTCCAGCAACTGACTCCTAGAATTTAACCCCGTCAAATGCGAAGTCATGAGGATCGGGGAAGGGCAAAGAGGACCGAAGACAGGCCAGAGACCTCAAACCTCACTCAAGGAGAAAGATCTAGGGGTGAGTATAATACCGAGCACGTCTTCGGAAGCACACATCAACCAGATAACTGCTGCGGCATATGGGTGCCTGGTAAACCTGAGAATAGCGTTCCGATACCTCAGTAAGGAATCGTTCAAGACTCTGTACACTGTGTACGTCAGGCCCAAAGTGGAATACGCAGCACCAGTTTGGAACGCACACCTGGTCAAGCACGTCAAGAAATTAGAGAAAGTGCAAAGGTTTGCAACAAGGCTGGTTCCAGAGTTAAGGGGGAATGTCCTACGAAGAAAGGTTGAGGGAAATAGGTCTGACGACACTGGAGGACAGGAGGGTCAGGGGAGACATGATAACGACATACAAAATACTGCGTGGAATAGATAAGGTGGACAGAGACAGGATGTTCCAGAGATGGGACACAGAAACAAGGGTCACAATTAGAAGCTGAAAACTCAGATGATTCAAAGGGATGTTGGGAAGTATTTCTTCAGCCACAGAGTTGTTAGGAAGTGGAATAGTCGGGCAAGTGGTGTAGTGGAGGCAGGAAGCATACATAGTTTTAAGACGAGGTATGATAAATCTCATGGTGCATGGAGAGGGAGGACCCAGTAGCGATCAGTGAAGAAGCGGGGCCAGCAGCTGTGTCTCGACCCCTGCAACCACAATTAGGTGAGTACACACACACACACACACACACACACACACACATACACACACACACACATACACACACACGCAGGATCCATACATAGCTTTAAGCAGAGGTACGATAAAGCTCACGGCTCAGGGAGAGTGACCTAGTAGCGATCAGTGAAGAGGCGGGGCCAGGAGCTCGGACTCGACCCCCGCAACCTCAACTAGGTGAGTACAACTAGGTGAGTACACACACACACACACACACACACACACACACAAACAAACACACAAAACAAGGCAAGTGTTTATTTCACAAAAGCCTTAGACAGAAGGCAACAACTACCTGCATCAACTTTACTCTGGCAACACCTGCAAAACACCTTAAAATACCATAAAACACATTTATAATAAAACACTCGAGGAAAACTTAGAAGGAACGAACAATTAAGGAGCAGCAAACTTCCTGAACACAGTTTTCACAACCCCGTCTTCAGGAAGAAGCTGTTAATTGTTTCGTGAGTGGTAAATGTTTTTTTTTAATGTTAAAGGTCCTGTTCAGTGTTAGATTTTAGATGTTGGAACCATAATTTGTTGTGGTAAATGTTAAGTTTTGTTATATGTTAATAATTTGGTAATTTTAAACACTTCTTTTTTCACTGTTGAGTAAAAGATAATTGCAAAAAAAAAAAAAAGGAGGCGAACTGGGAAATTCTAGTGACCTTGATGGTCACAGCGATGATGATGATAATGATGGTAATCATGAAGGTGATGGTGATAATAATGGTGTTGATGAAGATACTGATGATGATAATGATAGCAATAATAAAAGTGATAGTGATAATGACAGTGATGACAGCCATAGCGGAACTAGCACACGACTACCTCTGGCGTCGTGTTCGATACCCCTGCCCATTTCCTAAGAAAAGCTACAATGGCTGTTAAGGGTCAACAACCAGCGCTGCAACACGGACTGCCGGTACTGAGAATTTGACAACAAAAAAAAAAAAGTACTAGCAACAGGGGCTACTCTAACAGATTTTTTTTTAATATGCTTATCCCAAAAAATTCTATATTAACCTCTAAGACTTAAATATGTTCACAGTATTTTTGCTTCAGGCTGAAACAGAAAAAAAATATTCTCTCATGATATTCCCATTAATTATAATCATTTTTTTATTATCTACATTAACTTTTAATGTTCATGATGTTTCTGACTTGATAAGAAATATTTTTTTGATTCCTACATAAGTAAGTTGCTCAACATTACCCACATCAAAGCCTTTATTTTTTTCCAAATAAATAGTTGACAAAAAATTTAACAAATTTATCCCCAGAGCAATATTTATATGCGTAAATATACTATACAACGTCTCTTTTAAGTTAAAAAATGTTATACCTGTAGAAATACTGTTCAATGAAGTACATATGTCATGGCGGTAATGTTGTGCACAAGACTATTGGTAAAACCAAGCATACGTCAACTTCGCATCATCAAGCACTCAGGCAGAGTGGTTGTGACAGATATCTCAGGTAAACTACCAGTGAGCGTCGTACATCAACACTGAGGAGCATCAAACCATACCATAGATTTGCGCCCACTTACTCTGTTGTCCAGTCCATCCAAGGCCATGGAGTTATCCACAGTGGTCCCCGTAAACGGTTAAAGATATATATATAGTAGTATATATATATATATATATATATATATATATATATATATATATATATATATATATATATATATATATATATATATATATATATATATATGGGTGTGAGGCATGGGTGATGAATGTTGCAACGAGGAGAAGGCTGGAGGCAGTGGAATGTCATGTCTGAGGGCAGTGTGTGGTGTGAATATAATGCAGAGAATTCGTAGTTTGGAAATTAGGAGAAGGTACAGGGTTACCAAAACTATTATCCAGAGGGCTGAGGAAGGGGTTGTTGAGGTGGTTCGGACGTGTAGAGAGAATGGAACAAAACAGAATGACTTCGAGAGTGTATAGGAATGTAGTGCAGGGAAGGCGGGGTAGGGGTCGGCTTAGGAAAGGTTGGTGGTAAGGGGTAAAGGAGGTTTTGTGTGTAAGGGGCTTAGACTTCCAGCAAGCATGCATGAGCGTATTTGATAGGAGTGAATGGAGACAAATGGTTTTTGATACTTGACGTGCTATTGGAGTGTGAGCAAAGTAAAATTTATGAAGGGATTCAGGGAAACCGGCAGGCCGGACTTGAGTCCTGGAGATGGGAAATACAGTGTCTGCACTCTGAACGAGGGGTGTTAATGTTGCAATTTTAATTTTATGACTCTAGTGTAAAGCACCCCTCTGGCAAGACAG
>NC_091331.1:13934214-13939214 GCF_038502225.1 Cherax quadricarinatus | reverse complement strand
AATCATTCTGAACCTAACGAAAAAAATATATTTCACTGTGTTTGTTTAGTATTAAATTATTGTAAACAAATCTAAAATATATTTAGTTGGGTTAGGCTAAAATAAATTGTTCTTGTTATAATAAGATTAGGTAAGTTTTCTAAGTTCCTTTTGGTGCAAAATTATAATTTTTTACGTCAACATTAATGAAAAAAATATATCTTTAAACGTATAAGAGAAAATTTTCGAAAGGACTTAATTTTAAATGAGTTCTTGCTAATTGACCAGTTTTACATATTCGGCACGACATATATATATATATATATATATATATATATATATATATATATATATATATATATATATATATATATATATATATATATATATATATATATAATGTATATATATATATGAATGCCATTTTAACCTCTACCATTATTATAACGTTATCAATAAAAAAAGTAAGACAAATGAATAAACGGGATTAAATTTGTATTAAAATAAATATTAACAATACGGGAAATCACCTGCAAGCTGAGAGCCCAGTCCATAAAACACCACACAGTAATTCCCTCTGTCAAACGCCTTCCTACTTCCGAAAGGTTTGCGACTTACTGGGATGTAAATAAGAAAAACTTTTCATCAAAGTTGTAAAGGAAAGTTAAAAAACAAATCAGAGGACGGAATACAAGTTTTGTATTACTGCCTCTTGTTTGAGACGGGGCTGAGGGCCCACTCTTCCCGTTTTTTGTTGGGAATTCATAACAGAAAAAGTGAAGAGGGACTGAAGCTTTTTTTTCCCCCCTTTGGTAACTTCATGAACCAGCTGGCAGTATTCTCACTCTCTAACTCACGGTTTATCTCTCCTGAACTATTCCTTTTTGTTATCCTACTTTCTGTGTACTATTCTTCGTCTATGTTGGTTTTGTTGTATACTATTTTTTGTGTTAAATTTGTTGTACTATCTCCGTCTTCCTATGGCAGGAAATGCTGAGAAGAGGCAGGGGGTAAATATTTAAGAGAGAAAGACTTACTATCTACAGAGAAAAAAAAATAGACTAATCATTATTTTTCATTGCTTTCTATTTATTCCTTTCTTCCTACTGCTTGACTCATTCCAGCATTTCCTGCTGGACACAAACATCCCTGAAAATAGTATCCTCTTCACATCATTGCCAATGTGATAAAAACAGACAAGAAACGTGCATTGTTTTTCGTTATGGATGTTCGTTACATCGGGCAGAGCAACAAGGGCAAACACCCACAGAACCACCCTCAGAAACCCACAGCCACACTCAGTATCTCAATACAAACCACACTACACACTCACAGCCCCCACCTTACACTACGCAGTAGAATCCCATAGCACCCTGCCAGGTTCCCCACTCCCCCAGATCTCAGAACCCCACCAAGAACATAGTGTTGAAGAGGAAACTGAAAGCATGGTACGCCAACGCTGATGGAATAACGAATAAGTGGGAGGAGTGGCATGAAAGAATCAAAGAGGCATCGCTAGACATCATAGCTCTCATAGAAACCAAGCTAACAGGAATAATAACAGATACCATCTTTCCAACCGGATATCAGATCATGAAAAAAGATAGAGGGAACAGAAGGAGTGGAGGAGTGGCACTGATTATCAAAAACCACTGAGATTTTGAGGAGCTGGAGAATATCACATATGAGGGACTCCTCGGGGATAGTGATCACGTTGTTTTGAGCTTCGAATACATAGTAGAGTTACAAGTGGAGAGGGAAGCAGGATGGGCAGGGCGAATGAAGCCAAACTACAAGATAAGGGACTTCACAGGGATGAGGAATTTCCTTCACGAGGTTCTGTGGCGCTGAGAACTTGCAGGGAGATCAGTAAATTAGATAATGGGATATGTGACAACAATATGCAGGGAAACAGAGGAGAGGTTTGTACCCAAGAGCAACAGAAATAATGAGAAGGCCAGGAGGAGCCCTTGGTTCACTCAGAGGTGTAGAGAGGCCAAAACCAGGTGTGCCAGAGAATGGAAGAAGTATAGAAGGTAAAGGACCCAGGAGAATAAGGATAGCAGTCGAAGAGCCAGAAATGAATATGCTCAGGTAAGGAGGCAGGCCTAACGACAATACGAAAATGGCAGCAGCGAAAGCAAAGTCCGGCCCAAAGCTGTTGTACAGTCACATCAGGAGAAAAACAACAGTCAAGGACCAGGTAATCAGGCTGAGGAAGGAAGGAGGGAAGATCACAAGAAACGACCGAGATGTATGTGGGGAGCTCAATATGAGATTCAACGAAGTATTCACAGAGGAGACAGATGGGACTCAAGAAAGATGGAGAGGTGGGGTACACCATCAACTCCTGGACACAATACATACAACCGAGGAGGTGAAGAGACTGCTAAGCGAACTAGATACCTCAAAGGCTATGGGGCCGGACAACATCTATCCATAGATTCTGAGAGAGGAAGCAGAGGCGCTCTATGTAGATAAGAGGAGATATGATAACATGTAAAAATACTGAGAGGAATGTTTCAGAGATGGGACACAGCAACAAAGGGTCACAATTGGAAGTTGAAAACTCAGATGAGTGACAGGGTTGTTAGGAAGTACTTCTTCAGTCATAGAGTTGTCAGGAAGTGGAATAGTCTGGAAAGAGATGTAGTAGAGGCAGGATCCATACATAGCATTAAGAAGAGGTATGATTAAACTCGTGGAGCAGGGAGAGAGAGTAACCTAGTAGCGACTAGTGAAGAGGCTGGACCAGGAGCTGGGACTCGGCCCCTGCAACCAAAATTACGTGAGTACAATTAGGTGAGTACACACACACAAACAAACACGCATACAGGTATTATGAATCGACCCCAGCAACTACATGTAAGTGAGTACACACACAGAAGAGACACAGAAGTCGGAAAGTAATATATATATATATATATATATATATATATATATATATATATATATATATATATATATATATATATATATATATATATATATATATATATATATGTATATATATATATATATATATATATATATATATATATATATATATATATATATATATATATATATATATATATATATATATATATATATATATATATATATATATATATATATATATATATATATATATATATATATATATATATATATATATATATATATAATATATTTACATTGAGAGAGAGAGAGTGGTTCGCTAACCACTGATAAATAAAGAAAATATTAGAGCCAAAACCAATAGGAACAGCAGCAGAAGAGGCAGGCAGGCAGGCAGGCAGGCAGGCAGGCAGGCAGGCAGGCAGGCAGGCAGACAGGCAGGCAGGCAGACAGGCAGGCAGGCAGACAGGCAGGCAGGGCGGCACCAGGTGGCAGCAGTATCGCCATCCCAGCGTAAACAGTGGGGACAGCCTTGACACGTGGGGAAAACAACGATCTCCTCCACCGTGTTTAATTACTTGAATTCGCACTGGCCACCAACCATTGGAAAACCTCGTCGGTGGTGATTCTCATGGGTCTTGTGGCCCGACCGCTGCTTCAATACTCTTGATGGTGACATTCATAGCTGCGTTTTAGTGCAGATTTTTTTATGCTCTTGTATAGTTTTGACTACATCGTTTTTCATTTGATTGCAGCAAAAAGCCGAGAGGTCTATGTAACCTATTTAAGAGAATTTTTTTTTTTTACGAAGATCAATTTTGCAGGCTAAGAGCTGTTATCCTACCTCAGCTCATTTCAAAGCCCAACCCTATCTTAGGTATACTACCCCCCCCCTCTCCTCAGGATGCGACCCCACAACAGCATTCTAACACCCAAGTACCTACTTATTGCCAGGTGGACAGGGGTAGCAGGTGTAAGGAAACACGCCCATCGGCCGGGGATCGAAGAACGAACACTCAATATGTGAGCTGAGGGCGCTACCATCCAAGCCACGGGACACTCTTGACTGGTAGCAAACAGGTTGCATGCTGCTTTAATGACCCTCGCGCAGTCGATAGACATTAAGCTCATTTAACCAAAGAATCAACCGTAGGACTCAGCACAAGGAGTGGTGGGGATTACTCTTCTTGCGCTGATCGCGATATTAACAAGATATAATATCATTCGCGTTTAGGATTTTTTTTATGTTATTTTGAATAGTCTGTTGGACTTTGTTATCTTCATATTTTATTTATATGTAGACTGGATACTTTTATGGGTGCTTTAGTGCCCGTGGAAATTTAAAAAAAAAATCCTGTTTTTACTTAAAAAATGTTAAAAAATGGCTATCAATGTTCTTTCACTTAGTGTCAAATATTAAATTTCGGTAAATTTTTACCTTTAAAATACGTTTCAGGGGATAGAGTTTATTAAAAATAAGTGCTAAAAATTTAATAAATTAATAGGAAGAGAACCGTTGGTGTTCGGTTGCTCAAGAAGGGGAAATTATCGCCTGACAAGAGGAGGTCTTTATCAGCTGAGGGCCCGTCTGGTGGTTCAGCTTCCGCTGTCCTTCCCTGAGACAGGATTTCCACCCCACAGGTGAGAAATCAGAAGATTCTCGGAGACAAACTTTAATGTCAGCTGCACAAATTTGGAGGTACATGTTCTGCTGATGCATAATAAGCTCCCAACCACTGCTCTAATCTGCCTGAGAAATGTTCATGTCTGTGGTAAAAGGAAATCTTGTAAATGTGCGTTTATGGTGTGGCAGGTGGTCGGAACCTCCAGAAAGGTACCTGGTTGCCGCTAACACCTGAAATATTTCCAAGTGAAGTAAATACAGTTCTCAGGTAATGTGTTCCGTCCCTTAGCTTCGTCTCCCAGAGCGTCAAGGGACAGGAAAACGTCGCCTGTTCTCTCTCCCTACTGACACACCAAACGCTGTCGACTGCAACAGGGAACAAAATTTCTCTCGCAATATTCTGATGTCTATCCCGATTCGTCCCTCTGGGGAAAAGAGGGGTCGACAGGACAGGTCGAATCATTTGCCTTTGCACCGACCTGGTCATGTCCTCGTCAGGGTGTCAGTCTCGCCTACT
>NC_091331.1:13921714-13929214 GCF_038502225.1 Cherax quadricarinatus | reverse complement strand
CAAGTTGTTGATCAAGATTTTATCGAGACGATTTTTCGCTCATGTAGAGCTTGATCAAGTCAAACGTCTATGCACAGAGCGAAACGTTGTCTCAGTAATAACTTATTCTGCTACCTGTGTCTTTCCTTCATATTATAACTTGTTCAATCCGACATTTGCAATGTGCTTGACCAACCGGTTCTTGAAGGACTGTATTGCTCTTGCACTGCAACTTCAAAGTGACTATTTCAGTGTTCCATAACATTTCTCAATTTTTTTTTATCCACATTTGTATCTCTTGACTCTGATTTTTCCTTCTGTTGTTCATGTTACTAAATCATTTTCAATGGGTCGTATTAGTTCATATATTAACGGTTTGAATCAGCTGTAGTTCGTAGGCGATCAAATACTTATTATTTTGTCCTTGTCCACATTGCAACTAACCTCCGCTTGCTCTGAACAAGAGAGAGAGAGAGAGAGAAAAAAAGAATGCTTAAATTATTTGTATTTCATTTTCTAATTTATAATAACTTGATCTAGGAAGTATAAACGAAGATTCCCCTCCCCCCTCCCTGCGAACTTTAGGAGGCGAGTGTTTGAAACTGTCACTAGGTGGCAGCATATCCTGGGGACTCTATCGACCCTCCTCAGAGTACAGTACATTAGTTTCTCAGTTATATATATATATATATATATATATATATATATATATATATATATATATATATATATATATATATATATATATATATATATATATATATATATATATATATATATATATATATATATAAAGCAAATAAGTGAACTATAAAATCAAACTTATTAGGATGACACGACCAAGCAGGATATCACTAGCAGCCAGGAGAACACCACCAACTAGAATGACACCATCAGCTTTTGTTACAGACGCAGCATTAGTGTGACAATTATTTTTTAACAACAGATAGCCACGATAAAGATTGCAATTTTCTTTACAGTAAGTCTTCCCCACATATTCTCACATCTAGTGTGCAAGAACTCTACGACTACCAACATTATACGTTACCACTTGGACAGTTTCCTTAGAAATTTTATTTACATTAAACATCGTAGACACAAAATATGGCTCGACACGAACTATGCTTAAGAGACAGTAATCATAGCAACAGTCCATGCAATCCTCCCACCACGTTAGAATACATTTTAAGAGAATCACTGCAGTAGATCCAATGCTAGGCAGGTTCTACTCTCAGTCACCCATTCCAACTGGCCCATGATAGGTAGGTCTTTCCCCACCCACCCATTTTCACTCATGCATTTTCCTAAAGGTGACCCAGCATCGTGAGGAAGAACACCTGAAGGAGTCTGTACCGGAGAGAATATCACTTCACAGAATAAGACTGTGTTCGTATTTCCCAAGGGAGAAATTTGGGTGGCAGTAAGGCTCGGGTGCTAATGTCATGAGAGGACCTCGCGTTACTCAGTGGAACATACACACACAGACACACACACCAGGAATCCAAAAACGGAATGAGAAGCATCTTCGAGCATTCTTAAATATTAAGACAAAAGACAGGCGATAATTCGTTTAAGAACAGTAGAAGTCAACCACTGATGTGATTAATCACGAAGTGGCAACTGACTACATACGTTATTCAACAATTTGCTGGTATATCATCAATAATGTGATAAAAAGACACAATACCGTGACTGTAACAACACAAATACAGAAGATGGATCTGTCAGATGAAGCATCAGCTGCCGATAGTAAATACTTCTTAAGTGTAAGTTTAACTCGGTGAAGAGGCATATCGCTGATGAATGTGAAGATTATAAAGCAAGTTGTAGAGTTAGCTTTTATCGGAATTAACGTTTCGCTGTATATACAGCTCTTCAAAAATTATACAAACAGCGTAACGTTGCCCCAGTTAAAAGATCATTCTGCAACAAGTACCTTTGTCTTCGTAAGTTTAATTGTCTAGAGTAGGATAAATACCTTTATTCCTCCCACTACACAGGAACAGAGGTGGGAACAGAAAGGGATTACTTGCAACCATTGATAGCATCATTAGATTTTTATCTTAAACACACTGAAGCCCGACTTTGTATAAACTTCCACAAAAGATGGGCTGACAGCGTCAGCGGCTGTACAGTGCACGCTCGTCAGTAGGACTGTATTCACTGTACCAGACAAATGAAAGATTACATGAGACAGACATTGAGAAAGAGAGAGAGAGAGAGAGAGAGAGAGAGAGAGAGAGAGAGAGAGAGAGAGAGAGAGAGAGAGAGAGAGAGAGAGAGAGAGCAGAAGTGAGTAGAAGATTACAGGAAATAACGAGAAAATAGAAGGTAACATCCTGACTCTTGTTTCAGTTGCATGATGATCCACACAGTAGAACTACTGGTCATGATTAAGACACATGTGCAACAGCTGGATATCTTTATTGATGAAACGTTTCGCCTACACAGTAGGCTTCTTCAGTCAAATACAGAGGCAGGAGGTGTATTAGTGAAATGAAGGTGTTGTAATCAGTCCATCAATCTTGAATAAATAGTATTTGAGGTGGTCAGTCCCTCAGCCTGGAGAAGAGTTCAACTCCCTGGTCTGGAACGATATGAAGCTTCAGCTTTATATCGTTCCAGTCCTCCCCATAAGCAAAATTATATACCACTGAAAAACATGAATTGCGTTTAAATTAAATTGAACCAAAAATTAAACACCACTTTGAAACTAAAATCATCAAAAATCATTAGATTCCTTTAATAATGTTCAGTATCTCTTAGAGTATTAAATAAGACTAAAGCATCTAATACCGTTAAAAATATTAAATACCACTAGAGAATTAAATACCACTAAAATAATAAATACCACGAAAACATGAAATACCACTAAAAATATTTAATACCACTTAAATATTAAATACCACTGAATATTAAATACCATTAAAGCTATAAATACCCCTGAAAACAAGGGGGGTACATGAGAATACATGAGGATACATGAGAGTACAAGAGAGTACAAGGGATTATAGGAGAGCGCATGAGAGTACATGAGAGTAAGTGAGAGTACAAGGGATAGACAAATGGAGCGTCTACCTTGCATCCATATTGAGACTACTTGCTGAGGATCAACTACAGTCCATCTTGATTTATTTTCTAGATATTTTATTGTAGCAACGTTTCGCCCTCCAGGAGCTTGACGAAGCTCCTTGCATCAGATATCTAGGAGCATGACAAAGCTCCTGTAGAGCGAAACGTTGCCACAATAAAATGTCATATTTTCTATATAGCTGTTGTTGGTAAATGGCTCTTGATTCAAGGAACTGGAGCTCCTGTCCTTTTCCTCCGAGCAAACCTGATTATCTCTCATTCCCCAGGCGCTGTATGAACCCCCACGGATTTAGCGCTCCTCCGTGAATATAACAGTAAATAAATTGTAGAAGATAATACACAATTATTTACTAAAATATCTTCCGGCGAAACAGTTTAGAGATAAAATAAAATAAAGAGAAAGAAACAGTTTTATTTCAAGGCTTCAGCTTTATTTTTTCCAATCGTTCAGGGTCGGTTTACTTTATCCCATGTGAAGATAATATTCGGTAATAGTGTTCATTATCTGTTATCTGGGTACGGTCTCAGGCAAGCCCCTCCCCACTTCTCTCTCTCTCTCTCTCTCTTTCTCTCTCACTCTCTCTCCGTCTTCTATTCCCCACTCACTGCTACCTGTTGCTTCACTTGGAGGAAATTCAAAATAGTGTAAATCCAGAGTTTCACTGTATATTTACATAAGACACTTACCATCATAAAGTATAATTAACCTATGCATGCATATAGCCTTCATTATGTATACATATGAGTGTATTCTCACGTACTTGAGAAATGTATACATATAGTCTTGTGTATATATGTAAGTGTATTTTCACCTACCTAATAAATGTATACGTACATGTACCTCTAAGAAACATAGTCCTTATATATATATATATATATATATATATATATATATATATATATATATATATATATATATATATATATATATATATATATGTATATATATATATATATATATATATATATATATATATATATATATATATATATATATATATATATATATATATATATATATATATATATATATATATATATATATATATATATATATATATATATATAGCAAGTTGGACTCCAAGGTATTGGTCCAGTGTGGGTAGATTGGTAAAGCACTGCGTACCTTGTTCCAAAGTTCGTACGTTCGAGTCTCCTTCAGCCAGAGATCAGTGTTTGTGTATATTTCGCCTGCTCTTGTGAATTCCTTGCATTGTTCAAATCTCTAGTAAGGCTGATGCATGCAGGGGATGAGATGAAAAGCTGTAAGCTGTAAGCCCTGAAAGCTGGCTGCCTTGGATCAAAGTCTAGCGCAAGCTGGACTCCAAGGTATTGGTCCAGTGTGGGTAGATTGGTAAAGCACTGCGTACCTTGTTCCAAGGTTCGTAGGTTCGAGTCTCCTTCAGCCAGAGATCAGTGTTTGTGTATATTTCGCCTGCTCTTGAGAATTCCTTATATATATATATATATATATATATATATATATATATATATATATATATATATATATATATATATATATATATATATATATATATATATAGCAACTATCTTGCTAGACTGATACCTGAAGAAATGAAATCGTTTTCCGTTGGTGCTTCGGAATTTGCCCTGAAAAAGGACGAGGAATCAGGCATGTCGACGTTGTCAACACCCTCCGCCGTCTAGTTGCCAAAGCGGCAGTCTGAAATATTTGCACTGAAGCTGTCAGCTTACTTCAGCCATACCAACTTGGCTTTGGGATCTCTCAAAACAGTCAAACGTCGACTCATGCAGCAAGGGATTCCATCAGGCGCTTACTCTATGATAAGGCCATAGTTAAGCTAGAGTTCAAGAGTGAATTTAATCTAGTCGAAAGAGAGACATGGTCTTGGAAGCCTTTCGAGAGCATTTCTCTAGTCGTCTTGTCTCCTTTGTTTCAACTAGTTACAGCAAAGATTCGACTTCGCTGTTCTGCGAGCATAAAATCATCTCGTAAGAGGGTGCCCAGCACTAAAGATCTGTTCGCCCCATTTCTTTTCCGCAGAGCGTAAAGAACACTCTCCTTTCGAGCAGCGAACTTAACATTTTGTATCTAAATGACGGTACGGATGAAAGCCTGGTAGTAGATCTTCAAGAGGTGAAATCACGGTGAAAAGTTTTGAAACCCTTTCTCAGTCCTTCCGAATGTGAAATAAACTCGACCAACTAGCAATAATAATTGTTGCTGTTAGAACCATCCTTCCAGAAGCCTCAAATACCACTTCCGCTAAGAGCATCCTACTATGAGCACCGCTGGAATGTGGGACTATTAATACAGTCCTTGAGAAAAAAACTGAATGTCCTGAAGAGGATGGAGAAAAGGATAAGGGATTTGAAATACTACGATGCACTGAATCTTCTCACTATGTGTCTAACCCTACCTAGGCTAGCCTATTTCATAAGGTTTGCATTCTCCTTTGACAGTCAAAAATTAAGTGAATGCGATGAAATCCTGAGATCAATTTTCGGAAAAGTACAAACTCTGTCTCTTGAAGATCACAGATGGGACCAAGCAACACTTCCAGTGAGACTGAGGGGAATGAGAGTTAGCGAGGTATTATCTGCATTTCTATCCCTGTGAACTAGTGAACTAGTGAGGAAGATAGTACCAGAACGCTTGAAAAATGCTAAAGGAAATAACGACCAAATGTTCATCGAAGCAGCATTGCCAGTGGGATATCCTTAGAGACTTTTCAAGCAGACCAGTTTATCCCATGGAGAAAATCGCCCAAACATTGCTCGATAATACCATAACAAGAGGACAAGAGCTCGTCTGCATGTGTTGCAAGCGTGACATGATGCAGATTTCCACTTAGCTGTCATGTACGTACATATACCGAGGATGATAGGGTAAGAAAATACAAGAACAGCTCAGGTACGAAAGCTGTAGGTTTTTCCCCTCACGTATACTTATTCTCTTCTCCGAGGTTCTGGGTCCCCAGTCAGCACTAGCCGGGAATCGAATTCCCGATATTTTAGCATGCCACCATCATTTCCATTGTCGATACCTCTATCACCACTATCATCATCATCATCATCATCATCATCACCACCACCACCACCACCACCACCACCACAACCTACACACAACCAGTAAATAATACATAATGAACAAAATAAAATAAAACTCCCCTGGCGCCACCAAATGACCCATGGCAGTTTCAGCGCCGAATGTGTAATATATTCGATCCCCTAAACCACACGGTGTATGTGAATGCCGTGTGATTAAAAGCATTCATCGTGACAAGGAGGAGACTTAGGGCAGTGTGGTGAGTTCCTCTTGCAGTGTTCTGAGAGTTCAGTTTGCCGAACGTTCATTGAGGAACTCAGTTTTTAATTTTCGTTTTGCACCTTCACTGTGTTTTTATTGCTCGTACTTTTCCCACTACGGATTTGTATATGTATTTTGCTGGTTATTGTATTTTAAATATGATTTAAACATCAATCATGAACTAGTGCGAGAAGGTTTTAAAATACAATAGACTGAACTTAAGAATTCATGTGAGACAACTTATGCCAGGTCTTAATGATAAGGAATTTGTCGGTCATTTTTTTCAAATGTTACAAGTTAAAAATAAAGTAAAAAAAAAAAAGGTACTGCAACCAGAGTCAGGTAGATAATGACCTACGAAATGCGGGACCAAACGAGGTCAGTTAATGAGAAAACCAAACAGAGGAAACAACTAGCTCACCTAGAAATAACTGTTTCATTAAGTGCTGGTTTAAACTGTGTAATGGGCAATCTAGAGCTTCAGATTCTCAATTGTAATTGATTCTGTGAGTTAGCTATAATTTTAAGATTGTCTTTGGTCAATAAATGAACATTTAGACTCAGAATGAAATATCATTGCTTAGAAAGGCAGTTTGACTAGTTTAACGAGACCTAAACCTAATTCTAGGCTGAATATTTCGAAAAGCATTTTTCATGTATCTAATAATTCATTTACAATAAGCATATTGATAAATCCTGTAGAAGCACAAGGGAGATGCACAAGATTCCATATATTTAAAATGAGTGTTAACAGTCAAAGGAATGAAATAAAATAACTCATTTAATTTTTTGACAAGCAGCGTGCAAAAAAATTTGATAATTATTTCCCAATACTGCAACTTAGATACCTAGAGAAAAGAAATTTAACATAACAAACATCTTCTGAGGGTGTAACCACAGGGATAGAAGGCGGATTTTTTTTCTTAGACGATTTAAACGCTTTCTGAGGATGTGTGAGTAGACAACTGTTACATAGAAGACCCTTCTCAAAAAATTAATCTCTGGATAAAATAAGCCCAGTTTAAAAATAATGATTAGCATGAGTAAATGTGCGGTTTATTGTATTATGTACATCTAGCACTATCATTAGTGTTTTCCAGGTTATCTTCAAATGTTATGTTCTTGTGTTTTATCAT
>NC_091331.1:13904214-13914214 GCF_038502225.1 Cherax quadricarinatus | reverse complement strand
CAGACACTCATAGAAGCTTTAGACCCTAGTAGCAATTTCCGCTTTTTATAACCCAGAATTACTGGTATGTATTAACAGTATCTCCCCCTCATACACACATACACACACACACACCTGTACTAGGTCAAAATGGTAACTAACTAGGCGAATACACACACACACACACACACACACACACACACACACACACACACACACACACACACACACACACACACACACATACACACACACACACACACACACATATATATATATATATATATATATATATACACACACACACAAACACACACATATATACACACACACATACACAAACACACACACACACACACACACACATACATGCATACACACACACACACACACACACACACACACACACACACACACACACACACACACACACACACACACACACACACACACACATACAGGAAGGAAGGCATTATGAATTACGCTAAGGTCATATCAACCTGCCAAAAAGAGCCAAGGAGTGGAAGGGAAGAACAGCTGGTTGCAGACGGAGAGGGTGATAGGTCGAATGCTGAGGCACAACCATGCTATCAAGAGCCACTGGAAAAATCAAGGGAGAAACTGACCACATACAGGCAGGATCCAGAGTCACAGAGGGTGAGGCAATGGGAGGAGGAAAGGGCAAAAATCAGTGTTTATCCACGGGCTTCAGGAGAGAGAGGAAAGGACACACACTGAAAGGCAGCAGGAAGAAAGTAAGGAGATTGAGAAAATCATCACGGAAATAGATGAAGAGATGGACGAGATGGTAAATTTTCAGAAAATAGGGGGGTACTCGAAGGGGAGAAACCGACCAATCAAGCTGATTCTCAGGACGGAAACAGTGCGGAACAGGATCCTCCAAGAGAAACCACGATTGAAATACTCGGAAGAGTACAAGAGGGTGTTCCTAGACAGAGACAGAACACAATCAGAACGACAGCAGCTGAGGGAGAGGACAAAAAAGCGAAAGGAGCTAGGAAAAGAGACAAGGATGGAACCAGCAGAGGTCAGTCAGAGCAGAACAGAACAGCAAGGGCAAGCACACACACAACTATTCTCAGAACCATACAACATATCACACCATCCCAACACACACTACAATCCATACCCACAGCCTCCACCCAACACCGAGCTATAGAATCCCACAGTATGCCACCAGGTCTCCCACCCTCACAGGCCCCACAAACCACAGTGTTGGAAAGGAAACTGAAGGTATGGTACACAAGCGCTGATGGTATAACAAATAAGTGGGAGGAGTGGCATGAAAGAGTCAAAGAGGCATCACCGGACATCATAGCTCTCACAGAAACCAAGCTTACAGGTATGATAATAGATGCCATCTTTCCAATGGGATACCAAATCCTGAGGAAAGACAGAGGGAACAGCGGGGTGGAGGAGTGGCATTGCTGATAAAAAATCGCTGGAATTTTGATGAGCTGGAGAGAGGAGACAGCGGAGAAGAAAGTGATTACATAGCGGGAACGCTTCACTCTGGAGGTCCCAAGGTGGTAATAGCAGTGATGTATAACCCACCACAGAACAGCAGAAGGCCAAGGCAAGAGTACGACGAGAGCAATAGAGCGATGGTTGACACACTGGCTAGAGTGGAAAGAAGAGCTCATGCATGCAGGGCAAAGCTCCTGATCATGGGTGACTTTAACCACAAGGAGATTGATTGGGAGAACTGGGACCCGCATGGGGGCCAAGATACATGGAGGGCTAAGATGATGGAGATGGTACTGGAAAACTTCATGTACCAACACGTAAGGGATACTACAAGAGAGAGAGGAGAGGATGAACCAGCAAGGCTAGACTTAGTATTCACCTTGAGTAGTGCAGATATCGAGGACATCACATATGAAAGACCCCTTGGGGCCAGTGACCATGTGGTTTTAAGCTTCGAATACACAGTAGAGCTACAAGTGGAGGGAGAAGCAGGAAGGCCAGGATGAATGAAGCCAAACTACAAGAAAGGGGACTACACAGGAATGAGGAACTTCCTGAACGGGGTTCAGTGGGACAGAGAACTGGCAGGGAAACCAGTTAATGAGATGATGGAATATGTAACAACAAAATGCAAGGAGGCTGAGGAGAGGTTTGCACCCAAGGGTAACAGGAATAATGAAAAAGCCAGAATGAGCCCATGGTTTACCCAAAGGTGCAGGGAGGCAAAAACCAAGTGTGCTAGGGAATGGAAGAAATTTAGAAGGCAAAGGACCCAGGAGAATAAGGAGAGCAGTCGTAGAGCCAGAAACGAATATGCACAGATAAGAAGGGAGGCCCAAAGACAATATGAAAATGACATAGCAGCGAAAGCCAAATCTGACCCGAAACTGTTGTACAGCCACATCAGGAGGAAAACAACAGTCAAGGACCAGGTAATCAGGCTAAGGAAGGAAGGAGGAGAGACAACAAGAAATGACCGTGAAGTATGTGAGGAACTCAACAAGAGATTCAAAGAAGTGTTCACAGAGGAGACAGAAGGGGCTCCAGAAAGACGGAGAGGTGGGGCACACCACCATGTGCTGGACACAGTGCACACAACCGAGGAAGAAGTAAAGAGGCTTCTGAGTGAGCTAGATACCTCAAAGGCAATGGGGCCAGATAACATCTCCCCATGGGTCCTGAGAGAGGGAGCAAAGGCGCTATGTGTACCCCTAACAACAATATTCAATACATCTATCGAAACAGGGAGATTGCCTGAGGCATGGAAGACAGCAAATGTAGTCCCAATCTTTAAAAAAGGAGACAGACATGAAGCATTAAACTACAGACAAGTGTCACTGACATGTATAGTAGGCAAAATCATGGAGAAGATTATCAGGAGAAGAGTGGTGGAACACCTAGAAAGGAATGATCTCATCAACAGCAGCCAACATGGTTTCAGGGACGGGAAATCCTGTGTCACAAACCTACTGGAGTTTTATGACATGGTGACAGCAGTAAGACAAGAGAGAGAGGGGTGGGTGGATTGCATATTCTTGGACTGCAAGAAGGCGTTTGACACAGTTCCACACAAGAGATTGGTGAAAAAACTGGAGGACCAAGCAGGGATAACAGGGAAGGCACTACAATGGATCAGGGAATACTTGTCAGGAAGACAGCAGCGAGTCATGGTACGTGGCGAGGTGTCAGAGTGGGCACCTGTGACCATCGGGGTCCCACAGGGGTCAGTCCTAGGACCAGTGCTGTTTCTGGTATTTGTGAACGACATGACGGAAGGAATAGACTCTGAGGTGTCCCTGTTTGCAGATGACGTGAAGTTGATGAGAATTCACTCGATCGAAGACCAGGCAGAACTACAAAGGGATCTGGACAGGCTGCAGACCTGGTCCAGCAATTGGCTCCTGGAGTTCAATCCCACCAAGTGCAAAGTCATGAAGATTGGGGAAGGGCAAAGAAGACCGCAGACGGAGTACAGTGTAGGGGGCCAGAGACTACAAACCTCACTCAAGGAAAAAGATCTTGGGGTGAGTATAACACCAGGCACATCTCCTGAAGCGCACATCAATCAAATAACTGCTGCAGCATATGGGCGCCGTGTACGTTAGGCCCATATTGGAGTATGCGGCACCAGTTTGGAACCCACACCTAGCCAAGCACGTAAAAAAAACTAGAGAAAGTGCAAAGGTTTGCAACAAGACTAGTCCCAGAGCTAAGAGGTATGTCCTACGAGGAGAGGTTAAGGGAAATCAACCTGACGACACTGGAGGACAGGAGAGATAGGGGGGAAATGATAACGACATACAAAATACTGAGAGGAATTGACAAGGTGGACAAAGACAGGATGTTCCAGAGATTGGACACAGTAAGAAGGGGACACAGTTGGAAGTTGAAGACACAGATGAATCACAGGGATGTTAGGAAGTATTTCTTCAGCCACAGAGTAGTCAGTAAGTGGAATAGTTTGGGAAGCGATGTAGTGGAGGCAGGATCCATACATAGCTTTAAGCAGAGGTATGATAAAGCTCACGGTTCAGAGAGAGTGACCTAGTAGCGATCAGTGAAGAGGCGGGGCCAGGAGCTCGGACTCGACCCCCGCAACCTCAACTAGGTGAGTACAACTAGGTGAGTATATACACACACACACACATACACACACACATACACATACACACACACACACACACACACACACACACACACACACACACTGTAAGTACGTGCCGGTCAAGTCCCAGGAGGTTGGGGGTCAGGTCACAAGAAGTTGTGGGCAGCCAAGGACCACTGAGACTCTACATTACAATGCACAAGCCACCTACCTTTCAGTACATAATAAACCCACACATAATTCCACACAAAATTACACACACACACACACACACACACACACACACACACACACACAAGGCAAATCTTGTATCACAAACCTCCTGGAGTTTTATGACAAGGTAACAGAAGTAAGACACGAGAGAGAGGGTTGGGTAGATTGCGTTTTCCTAGACTGCAGGAAGGCCTTTGACACAGTTCCCCACAAGAGATTAGTGCAGAAGCTGGAGGATCAGGCACACGTAAAAGGAAGGGCACTGCAATGGATAAGGGAATACCTGACAGGGAGGCAGCAACGAGTCATGGTACGTGAAGAGGTATCACAGTGGGCGCCTGTTACGAGCGGGGTCCCACAGGGGTCAGTTCTAGGACCAGTGCTATTTTTGATATATGTGAACGACATGATGGAAGGAATAGACTCTGAAGTGTCCCTGTTCGCAGATGACGTGAAGTTGATGAGAAGAATTAAATCGGACGAGGATGAGGCAGGACTGCAAAGAGACCTGGAGAGGCTGGACATGTGGTCCAGTAACTGGCTTCTCGAATTCAATCCAGCCAAATGCAAAGTCATGAAGATTGGGGAGGGGCAAAGAAGACCGCAGACAGAGTATAGGCTAGGTGGACAAAGACTACAGACCTCACTCAGGGAGAAAGACCTTCGGGTGACCATAACACCGAGCACATCACCGGAGGCACACATCAACCAAATAACCGCTGCAGCATACGGGCGCCTGGCAAACCTGAGAATAGCGTTCCGATACCTTAATAAGGAATCGTTCAAGACACTGTACACTGTGTATGTTAGGCCCATACTGGAGTATGCAGCACCAGTCTGGAACCCACACCTGGTCAAGCACGTCAAGAAGTTAGAGAAAGTACAAAGGTTTGCAACAAGGCTAGTCCCAGAGCTCAAGGGAATGTCGTACGAGGAAAGGTTAAGGGAAATCGGACTGACGACACTGGAGGACAGAAGGGTCAGGGGAGACATGATAACGACATACAAGATACTGCGGGGAATAGACAAGGTGGACAGAGATAGGATGTTCCAGAGAGGGGACACAGGGACAAGGGGTCACAACTGGAAGCTGAAGACTCAGACGAGTCACAGGGACGTTAGGAAGTATTTCTTCAGTCATAGAGTTGTCAGCAAGTGGAATAGCCTAGCAAGTGAAGTAGTGGAGGCAGGAACCATACATAGTTTTAAGAAGAGGTATGACAAAGCTCAGGAAGCAGAGAGAGAGAGGATCCAGTAGCGATCAGTGAAGAGGCGGGGCCAGGAGCTGAGTCTCGACCCCTGCAACCACAATTAGGTGAGTACAATTAGGTGAGTACACACACACACACACACACATTCACACACACATATCCAGACTCACACATACACTCCCCCCCTCACCACCGACATCTCACTACTTCCCCTGATCCCTCCCCTCCCCCGTCCACCCTCCCCCTCCCCACCCCCCCACTCCTCTCTCACATAGCCACTGTTCCTTCACTACCTCCCCCCCACACTCTGACATACACACTACTAACCTAACATACAGAACTACATAGGTTTCCAACTCTGAGGCAATCAGGATAAAACAAAAATGGCTTGCCAGAGAGCAACAAGAAAAACCAAGGGACAGGAGGAGGAAGTTGCAAAGGAAGATTGGGCAGCAGAGCTCATAAAAAGGGATCATGAATGGGAAAAGAAACTAGAAGAAGTTAGCATGAGAATGGAAGAGAGGATAGATATGGAAAGCAGGAAGTGGGAGGTGCATGTCAAAGCAGCAGAGGCTAGGATACAGAGTTTAGAAGAGGAACTGAAAAATCTGAAACAGCCTAAAGAACTAAAGAACATTTTGAAATTGACAACAGAGACTGCTACCTCAGTCACAAATAAGGGGACTGTAGGGAAAGAAGGGGCACAACTGCATGGAGAAGCTCTATCAGAAGAGACTGTAGTAAATGAAAGAGCTAAGCTTTATGTGGAGGCCCTAACAGACAACAACAGAGCCCAAGGAAAGCCGAGAAGGGAAAATGACAGGCCACTGAGCCCAAGTACATTAGCCAGTGAAACTGAAGAAAGGAAAGCTGCAGTGGAGGAAACCATATTAAATGAGGGGATACACAGGGATATGCAGTGGGAGAATGAAAGGGTGAGGTCAGTCTTTGTGTATGGGCTCCAGGAAGTTGAAGGGGAAACATATGAAGCAAGAAAACAAGGGGAAAAAAAAGCAATTGAAAGCATCATGAAAGCAATAGGAGAAGACGACATGACTCAGCTGGAAAATTTTCGGAGAATAGGGGGATTTGTAAAAAAAAAGAACCCGGCCAGTGAAAGTGACCTTCAAGGCAGAAGCGACTCGGACCAGGATCCTGCAGGAGAAAGCACGATTAAAGGACATGCCGGCATACAGGAAGGTGTATCTCGACCGCGACAGAACACAAGAAGAAAGGCAGAAACTGAGAGAGATGGTACAAAGGCGAAAGGAGGAAAGAGAGGGGATGGAGAAGACAGGAGATCCCAGACCCAGGAAGAAGATCAAATGCAGCCTCCCTCACAACTTCCTATAGAAGCCTCCCAACCAGGTCAACCCCAATGCAACCAAACACTCTAAATCAAAACACCCATGCCACATCCAATGCCCCCACCCACTACATTACAAACTCCACCCCCACAGCAACAACCCATAGTTCCTTACCAGGTCTCCCACTTCCCCAACCCCAATATACCTCCCAGACCACAGTCTTAGAAAAGAAGTTGAAGGTGTGGTATACAAATGCAGATGGAATAACAAACAAGTATGAGGAGTGGCACGAAAGAATCAAGGAGACATCCCCAGACATAATAGCACTCACAGAAACAAAACTCACCAGAATAATAACAGATTCAATCTTTCCATCCGGATATCAATTCCTCAGGAAAGACCGAGGGAGGAGAGGGGGAGGAGGAGTTGCACTGCTCATTAAAAACCAGTGGGGTTTTGAGAACATGGAAGGAATGGATGGCACAGGCAAAAGGGACTACTTAGTAGGAACAATCCAGTCTGAGGGACATAAGGTGATAATTGCAGTAATGTACATCCCACCACAGAACTGCAGGAGGCCAAGAGAAGAATACGATGAGAGCAACAGAGCAATGATCGACACACTAGCCGAGGTGGCCAGGAGAGCACACATGGGGGGGAGCAAAGTTATTAGTTATGGGTGATTTCAATCACAAGGAGATTGACTGGGAAAACCTGGAGTCTAATGGGGGTCCCGAAACATGGAGAACCAAGATGATGGATGTGGTACTGGAAAACCTCATGCATCAACATGTTAGAGACACTACCAGAGAGAGAGGAGAGGATGAACCAGCAAGACTGGACCTTGTATTCACCTTGAGTAGTTCGGACATCGAGGGTATCATGTATGAAAGGCCCCTGGGAGCTAGTGATCGTGTGGTTCTGTGCTTCGACTACATAGTTGAGCTCCAAGTGGAGAGAGTAGCAGGAATAGGCTGGGAAAAACCAAACTACAAAAGGGGGAACTACTCAGGCATGAGGAACTTCCTTCAAGACATTCAGTGGGAGAGGGAACTGACAGGAAAACCAGTACAAGAAATGATGGACTATGTGGCAACAAAATGCAAGGAGGCAGAGGAGAGGTTTGTTCCCAAGGGAAACAGAAATAATGGAAAGAACAGAACGAGTCCTTGGTTCACCCAAAGGTGTAGGGAGGCAAAAACTAGGTGTACTAGAGAATGGAAAAGGTACAGAAGACAGAGAACTCAGGAAAATAAAGAGATTAGCCGAAGAGCCAGAAACGAATATGCACAGATAAGAAGGGAGGCTCAGAGACAATATGAAAATGACATAGCATCAAAATAAAGACTGACCCGAAGCTGTTGTGCAGCCACATCAGTCAAGGACCAGGTAATGAGACTGAGGAAGGGTGATGGGGAATTCACAAGAAACGACTAAGAGGTATGTCAGGAGCTCAACACAAGATTTAAAGAGGTATTTACAGTGGAAACCAGTAGGACTCCAGGAAATCAGAACAGGGGGGCACACCAGCAAGTGCTGGATGAGGTACATATAACCAAGGAGGAGGTGAAGAAGCTGCTATGCGAACTTGACTCCTCAAAGGCGGTGGGACCAGACAACATCTCTCCATGGGTCCTTAAAGAGGGAGCAGAGATATTGTGTGAGCCATTAACAAAGATCTTCAACACATCATTTGAAACTGGGCAACTCCCTGAGGTATGGAAAATGGCAAATGTAGTCCCAATTTTTAAAAAGGGAGACAGACATGAGGCACTAAACTACAGACCTGTATCACTAATGTGTATAGTATGCAAGGTCATGGAGAAGATCATCAGGAGGAGAGTGGTGGGGCACCTGGAAAGAAACAAGTGTATAATTGACAACCAGCACGGTTTCAGGGAAGGAAAATCCTGTGTCACAAACTTACTAGAGTTTTATGACAAGGTGACAGAAGTAAGACAAGAGAGAGAGGGGTGGATCGACTGCATATTTTTGGACTGCAAGAAGGCCTTCGACACAGTTCCTCACAAGAGGTTACTGAGAATATCTGACAGGGAGGCAACAAGGAGTCATGGTACGCGACGAGGTGTCAGAGTGGGCGCCTGTGACAAGCGGGGTTCCACAGGGGTCAGTCCTAGGACCTGTGCTGTTCTTGGTATATGTGAACGACATAACGGAAGGGATAGACTCAGAAGTGTCCTTGTTTGCAGATGATGCGAAGTTAATGAGAAGAATCAAATCGGATGAGGATCAGGCAGGACTACAAAGAGACCTGGACAGGCTACAAGCCTGGTCCAGCAACTGGCTCCTTGAATTTAACCCTGCCAAATGCAAAGTCATGAAGATTGGGGAAGGGCAAAGAAGACCGCAGACACAATATAGTTTAGATGGCCAAAGACTGCAAACCTCACTCAAGGAAAAAGATCTGGGGGTGAGTATAACACCGAGCATACCTCCTGAGGCGCACATCAATCAGATAACTGCTGCAGCATACGGGCGCCTGGCAAACCTACGGATAGCGTTCCGATACCTCAGTAAGGATTCGTTTAAGACTATACCATTTACGTCAGGTCCATACTGGAGTATGCAGCACCAGTTTGGAATCCACACCTAGTCAAGCACGTCAAGAAATTAGAGAAAGTGCAAAGGTTTGCAACAAGACTAGTCCCAGAGCTACGGGGACTGTCCTACGAAGAAAGGTTGAGGGAAATCGGCCTGACGACACTGGAGGACAGGAGGGTCAGGGGAGACATGATAACGACATATAAAATACTGCGCGGAATAGACAAGGTGGACAAAGACGGGATGTTCCAGAGAAGGGACACAGACACATGAGGTCACAATTGGAAGTTGAAGACTCAGATGAATCAAAGGGATGTTAGGAAGTATTTCTTCAGTCATAGAGTAGTCAGGCCGTGGAATAGACTAGAAAGTGACGTAGTGGAGGCGGGAACCATACATAGTTTTAAGGCGAGGTATGATAGAGCTCATGGGGCAGGGAGAGAGAGGACCTAGTAGCAATCAGCGAAGAGGCGGGGCCAGGAGCTGTGAATCGACCCCTGCAACCACAAATAGGTGAGTACAAATAGGTGAGTACACACACACACACACACACACACACACACACACACATACACACACACACACACACACACACACACACACATACACACACACACACACACACACAAACACAC
>NC_091331.1:13846714-13901714 GCF_038502225.1 Cherax quadricarinatus | reverse complement strand
TACCACTTACCACAATCTTCAACACATCCCTGGAAACTGGGCAACTACCTGAGGTATGGAAGACAGCAAATGTAGTTCCCATTTTCAAAAAAGGAGACAGAAAAGAGGCACTAAACTATAGACCTGTGTCATTGACGTGTATAGTATGCAAAATTATGGAGAAGATTATCAGGAGGAGAGTGGTGGAGCACCTGGAACGGAACAGGAGTATAAATGCCAACCAGCACGGATTCACGGAAGGCAAATCCTGTGTCACAAACCTTCTGGAGTTTTATGATAAAATAACGGAAGTAAGACAAGAGAGAGAGGGGTGGGTTGATTGCATCTTCTTGGACTGCAAGAAGGCCTTTGACACAGTTCCTCACAAGAGATTAGTGCAGAAGCTAGAGCATCAGGCGCATATAACAGGAAGGGCACTGCAATGGATCAGAGAATACCTGACAGGGAGGTAACAACGAGTCATGGTACGTAATGATGTATCACAGTGGGCACCTGTGACGAGCGGGGTCCCACAGGGATCGGTCCTAGGACCAGTGCTATTTTTGGTATATGTGAACGACATGACGGAAGGGTTAGACTCAGAAGTGTCCCTGTTTGCAGATGATGTGAAGTTTTAAGACGAGGTTTGATAAAGCTCATGGAGCGGGGAGAGAGAGGGTCTAGTAGCAACCGGTGAAGAGGCGGGGCCAGGAGCTAGGACTCGACCCCTGCAACCACAAATAGGTGAGTACAAATAGGTGAGTACATACACACACACACACACACACACACACACACACACACACAAACATACACACACACACACACACACACACACACACACACACACACACACACACACACACACACACACACACACACACACACACACACACACACACACACACACACACACACACACACACACACACACACACACGAAGAAACAATACAAGCTAAGGAAATTAAAATCCAAAACACCCTTTTTTTTAGAAATCTGAGTAAAAAAAAATTCAAATTGAAAAAGAGAGAAAAAAATCATCATAAATAACGTATACATCCCATGTGAAAGAGAGAGAGAGAGAGAGAGAGACTTTGATAAGATAAGTGAGGAATTACATTCAATACTAAGGGAATTATTCACGAAGGACACTGTTATTGTTATCGAACTGGTCCATAGAAATTGCTTAATATAACAACGAGAATTTTTTTTTTTTAATTACATTTTGCCAAAGTGACACGAGTAAGAGAAAGTAAAATACCGTCAATATTATATATTTGATGTAAGGAAATATCTTTTCTGCCTCGAGTAATAATAATAATAATAATAATAATAATAATAATAATAATAATAATAATAATAATAATAATAATAATAATAATAATAATAATAATAATAATAATAATAATAATAATAATAATAATAATAATAATAATAATAATAATTAATAGAAACAAAATCAAACCTGTTTATTGCTGTGGCCGAATATTTTTTCCCTGCAAGGAATTTTGAAGCTATTATCTTATGCTAAATTAATATGTACAGTAGACCAGGGAATTTTTTAATGTCCTTTTTTCCCTAGTCGCACTAAGACTGAGATTAATTTAATAATGAGAGTTTTTCTCCTATTAAAGAAAAATAAAATTCTTCTTCCTAGAATCTAACAGCGACAAAAGCGAGAGTGTAAACCTGACAGTGGGGAAATTTGGCAGTGGGGGTGCGGGGATATATGACGGTGAGAAATATGACAGTGGTATATCTGACAGTGGGAAAAGCGAACAAGTATAAATGGGTGAAAGCCTTTTGTAAATTCTCTCTCAAAAACGGACGTAGCAAAATAAAAGGAATACAATATTTGCCCGTAAACAGAGGTACATCTCTTTCATGAAACGGAGGCTGAGGCCAGTGTGGGACGCTCTCTCCACTGCTGCTGCCGCGGCCACCACCATCATCACCACCACCACCACCATCACCATCATTACCACCATCACCATTACCACCATCACCATCAGCACCACCATCACCATCAGCACTACCATCACCATCACCACCATCACCATCAGCACCACCATCACCATCAGCACCACCATCACCATCAGCACCCCCACCATCACCACTATCACCATCACCACCAGCACCACTAGCACCACCACCACAACCATCCCCAGCACCAAAAACGGAGCACTGTAGTGAAGTTCGTTTGATAAGGAAACACATAGCAGAGGGAAGCCCCACGCTCAATCTGGCTGCTTAATGGTCAGAGAAACGACACCTGCCCATTGTTTACCACTGACAAACATCACCTTTTAATATTATACGTTTATTAGAACAGGTATAGTGTAACACTACATTGTATATATATATATATATATATATATATATATATATATATATATATATATATATATATATATATATATATATATATATATATATATATATATATTTATATATATATATATATATATATATATATATATATATATATATATATATATATATATATATATATATATATATATATATATATATATATATATATATATATATATATATATATATATATATATATATATATATATATATATATATATATATATGTACACACATGTAATTGGACTACCTGGGATAGATAGCTGGACTACCTGGGAAACATATAGGTATTTGGATTCAGGCAAAAGATCTGCTGATAGAGAGTGTATAAAAGGCACCTGGCATGCTCGTCATTAGCTGACACTGTAATGAATGCCTTTCCCGTGATTAATGCTGGCCAGAGATAAATACCCACTCCAGTGAATGTGTGTGTGTGTGTGAGAGAGAGTGTGTGTGGAGGACTGGGGGGAATCTGCCTGGGGTTGATTTAGACAGCGTACATATCTACCTAAGTAGATGGAGGCAGGTAAGCTGGATACGATGGATGCAGATAAGCTGGATACGATGGAGGCAGGTAAGCTGAATACGATGGATGCAGGTAAGCTGGATACAAGTAATGCTATTCAGCTTACCTGTATCTTTGTCCACAAGCAGAAGTAAAAGTTTGTTCAGTTGACGTGTATCAGTCTATAAGCAAAGCAAAAAAAATAAGTTTACTCGTGTCTTTGTAAGCCAAGCACAAAGACAACTGAGAAATCAAAACAAATGAACAAATAAATTCTCTTCTTCGCAAGGTGGTTAGTTTTTCCAACTGTGGCCCATCTCTAAAAGGTGCAATGATGCTGCTGAAATGTTTTTGATCCACGAAATTGAAGCAAGCCCCTCCCTTTCCTCGGATTAACTCCCACTTTCACTCGATAAACGTGATGAACAACTACAACAACCACAACCACAATAACAGTCACCACAATTACAATAGCCACAACAATCACAACAACCACAGAAAAACACAACAACCAACAGAACCAACAGCAAAAACACGAACAATACAAAATGCATAACAAAAACAAAATAAAGACAACACAAACAACAGCAGCATCACAAACATCAGCAACAACCGGTAACAAAAACAATCACAACAACCTCAACCACAAGCGCAACCAAAATAAAATAACACCATCACCACCACAACCAACCAACTACAACAACAGCCAAACAACAGTCAACATCAACAAAAACCCAACTAACAACAACAACAGTCTGCATCCATCACAAACGTTTAATAAAGCAAAACAATAAAATTCCACTATAACAAAGCTACAGTTGGTTACAAGCTTTAAAGTGAGCTGAGGTAAGACAAGAGCTATTAGCTTCCACAATACATAGCAGGAATTCTCAATCTTAATCCTGTAAAACCTGGTAATTGTTACTTAGAGAGAGAGAGAGAGAGAGAGAGAGAGAGAGAGAGAGAGAGAGAGAGAGAGAGAGAGAGAGAGAGAGAGAGAGAGAGAGAGAGAGAGAGAGAGAGAGACAGAGAGAGACAGACAGACAGACAGACAGACAGACAGACAGACAGACAGACAGACAAACAGACAAATAAACAGACAGACAGAGACAGACAGACAAAGAGCGTATGTTTACGTGTTCATTGAACGTCCACTCTGTGTTCACCGCGTGTTCACTGAGTGTTCATCAGTGTTCACAGTGAACTCACAACAGAGAGGTGGCCTCCAGCTGATCAATCATGACTGAGGGACCACTGCGTCGACCCACCCCCAGATTATAACTCCACCGGAATGAGTAGTCGATCTTGACAAATGAGAGGATTTACCCATGTAGGGTGGGAGGAAGGGGTGGGTGAGGGAGCAAAAAGGGAGGGAGGGAGGGAAGTGATGGAAATGGAGGAAAGGAAGCAGTGGAAAAAGGGAAGAACAAAGAGGTGGAAGGAAGGATGTGGCGGAAAAGGAGAGAGCAAAAGTAGGGAGAGTAGGGGTGGAAAAGGAGGGAGAGAAATGTTAGAAAGAGTAGAAAATGATAAGTAAGGATTTGAACGAAACAGAAGAGAAATTACATTATATATATATATATATATATATATATATATATATATATATATATATATATATATATATATATATATATATATATATATATATATATATATATATATATATATATATATATATATATATATATATATATATATATATATATATATATATATATATATATATATATATATATATATATATATGTATGTATATAATGTAATTCCTCTTCTGTTTCGTTCAGATCCTTACTTATCATTTTCTACTTATTTTAACACAAGCCACGGGGGGTGGAAATCTTTATCTCAAGTACTTTCACACTTCCCAGTGCATCATCAGGAGCTATGCAAAGCTGCTAGGCAACAGCTGAACGAGTGAGGGGAAGTTTTCTCAGAGTAGCCCAGTGCGGATTTGTCACCGGCCGCAGCCTCTCTCCGTCAATCGCATCTTGAAGGGAGGTCACTACCAGGCAACAGTCAGCATCTACGTAAGCTATAGCGAAGTCATCCACATAAAGTGACGACCAAATATGCGATGGAAGAAAAAGGGTAGTGCTAAGGAAACAACCTTGTGGGACTCTCTCGGCCTTATCAAAGTCTCAGGAAACCGAGGCGCCAACACTGACACGAAAATGTCTGTCAGATAGGAATGCAGCAAGGAAGGTTGGTAGATTACGGCGGAGACCTAAGGAGTGGGCCTGGATTAAGATGTTATACCTCCAAGTGATGTCATATGCCTTCTCAAGATCAAGAAAGACTGCTAGGATGGAGTGTTTGTTAGCAAAGGCATTTCACACATACATATCTAATTGGAGCAAGGGGTCCAAAGTAGGGTGGCCCTTGCAAAAGCCATATTGGCGAGGAGAAAGATTATTGAGAGTCTCCAAATACTATATCAGATGTGTATTCACCAATTATTCCATCACCTTGCAGACTACACTGATTAGAGCAATAGGACGATAGTGAGAGGTATCAAGCCCCGAGGCTTTACACCTCTCACTATCGGTAGGACAATGGCAGACTTCCTTTGTTGAGGGAGAACCCCCCGCGTCCTAATAAGATTGAAAAGACACAAAAGGACTGTAAGGGCTGTAGAATGCTGATGTTGTAGCATACTTATAGGAATATCATCAGGTCCAGCTGCCGATGATTGGCAAGCGGAAAGTGTGGACTCTAGCTCTAGGAGAGTGAAAGGTACTTTATTCAGCTCCATTCAATCAGAAGAGAAATCCAAGGGCAATTGCTCCTTGGCTGACTTAGATGCGAGAAATGAGAGTCAGAGGTGAAACCCTCGGGAGACAAAGACAAGGTAGTTCCGGATTTCTGTGGCAACTTCAAGAGATTCCGCAACATTAACACCAGCAACCTGCTAAATGGGAGCTGGGCCCAGAGTGTACTTGCCACACAACTTCGGTACCTTCCAAACCGCACACACAGGGAAAGTCGAGGTAATGGTAGACACAGTCTTGCCAACAAGTGTGTTTAGCGTCATGTATGACACGGCGAGCGACTGCCCTTGTCCACTTAAAATCGAAAAGACGATCTGAGGTCTGATTATATCGATAATGGCACAATGCAGCGCATTTCAAATACACTGCATGGGCACACACAGGAGACCACCAAGACACGCATGTCTGAGAATGACAGCCTGAGGTTTGAGGAATAGAATGTGATGCTGCAGTCAAAATTAAGGTCGAAAACTGGTGCACCACCTCATCAATAGAGGATGAAGAAGTGTATCCACGAAAAACGTTAAGGTGAGAGTAGAAGTCCCAATTCGCTCATCCAAATTGCCAACGGGGGCTACGAGGCTGTCGGGAATACATAGTAGAAGTAAGAAGAATAGGAAAGTGATCACTATTTATCAAATCTGGGAGAACAGACGAAGCGTAATCAAGTGGGAGTGACGAGGGGCAGATAGAAAGATCAATGCAAGAGAGAGACTGAGTGCAAGTCAAAATGGGTGGAAGCACCCGTGTTTAAAACTAGGAGAGGATGAGAAGTAAGAAGAGTCTCCAACTGATCACCACGAGAGTCACAGTGGTAAGCATTAAAATCATGATGGTAAGCATTAAAATCACCTAACAACAAGATGGGTGGTGGCAGAGAAGAGATCAAGAACGCAATATCCGAGATACAGAATGCACTGGAAGGGGAAAGATATAGAGAAAACTGTATACCGTCTGTGTAAATAAATGCAGGCTGCAGTAGAATGCAGCAGAGAACGAACAAAGACCTGTTGATACGGTATACCAACATGCACAAGAAGCACACTCTCATTAAATGATTCATCAGGAAAGGATCAGAAGAACGTAACAGCACAGAAGCCGAAACGGGAAGAATAGTAACTGAGCGAATTTTTGGTTCTTGTAACCCGACATATACTGGGGAAAACTGGGAGAGTAACACCTGGAGCTCTCCCAGATTACTCCTGAGGCCACGAATATTCCATTGTAAATAAGTCATTATTCACAAAGAGGTATGCCAACAATAAGAAGCGATAAAATCTATGGGTTAGTAGGGTCAGTGAAGTCAGTGTGTGGAGGAAACGGAAAGTGTGTAAGCAAAAAGGAATCAAAATGCTGTGAAGGAAAAGATTGCTGCGAGGGTCCTGAGAAATAAGAAGGGGTATAAAGAGGTGAACTGGTGTCCATCGAGGGTTTCGTCTCCGCAATATAGTCGGAGATGGCATCAAGTGTCTCAGCGGATAAGGAAGATGCCGATACCATAATTTCAGAGAGCAAGTAGAGATTGGGGAGACTATGGAGGGAACCAAAGAGGTCTGAGAGGGGAGGGGAAATGCACTGATGAGGACAGACGAGTCCTGCATTGAAACAAGAGTGGAAAGATGACTGGGGAAGAAGTCTGGGTGGAACAGGAGAAGAGGGGACTGCACGAGGGGGGGGGGTGAACCTCCACCTTTGTGGGAGAGTTAAAAAGGTTGATGACTAGGCACTGAGGTCGAAAAGGAAAACTGTTGGGAAACTATGAGTACCGGAGAAATGTGAAGTGACTTGGGCCTAGGAGACAGGTTTAACTTCGCAGGTGATAGGAGCAAAGAAGATGCAGGCATGCAAGGCCTTGCAGACTGAGAAACAGTGGGCGAAAAGAAGTAGAGAACGGAATAAGTAAGGAGGTGGGGGTTTCAGGAGTAAAACCGCAAAAGAATTAAAGATGGGGGTGACCCCGGACGACACAGTCACCAGAGGAGCTGGTAGGCATGGGGGGAACACCAAAGTTGGAGGTCTCCTAGCTACTTGAGAATAAGGGATATGAGGAAGATTCCCTTGAAGGTGGAACTGAAAGACAGCCATAGCATAAGTAAGGCCTTCGATCTCCTTAAGGCAATGGTTCATTTCACGTTCATCCTCCACAGATGTGCAGTATTTAGCAGTGTGTCTGGAGCACCAGCAATTTCAGCACTGTTGGGGAGTAGGGACCACTTTACGGACCTCTAGGCCATGACCCACATTATGAACGGAGGACGGAAGTTCACAGCAGTCAAAGGTTAAGCGGGTGATGTTACTGGGAGAGCATCTCTGCCCGCGAGTGTGCAGGACATATGTATCCAGTTTGAGAATTGGAAGATCCTGAAGGGCTAATTTCTCTAAAATATCATCACCGCAAGACAGAAAATCATTCTGGACAATGGTATGCGGTAAAACCACCATACCACTGCAAGAATTGAGAGTAGTGTGCTTGCGAACTGTGACTGGAATGTTATCAACGAAAGTAAGATGGGAAAGATCATGAGCTTGTTCTGCATTCTGAAATGTAAAGATGCAACGCTTCGAAGAGTGTGAAAGGATATATTTTGGTCAACGTGTCATAAAAGAGCTTTACCAATAGTACAGTGCTAGTTACGGCATTATGCCGCCCCTCCCCCACACACGTACCAGAACACAAACACATACCATGAAAGATTATAATATATTTATTTGCACACTTACTGAGGTTTTAATACTTGGTGCTGTGTCCTTTACGCTTAATCACATCCCTCAGCCATGTACGAAGACTCTCACACAAATTCTTGAGGGTTTGAGGAGGTATATTATTCCATGCCTCATGCAGAGCAGCCTCCAGCTGCAGGATGGAACTAATATCCATGCCCAGTAAACTTCGTTTCACTATTTACGAGAGGTTCTCAATGGGTTTAGGTCTGGAGAATTGCCTGGCCAGTCATTAAAGAACCTCACTTTACAGTTCTTAAGCCACTGAACTACAGATTTGGTGGTATGACACGGTGCACCGTCCTGCATAAAAACCATAGCCCCACATTTGTCAAATGCTTCAGGTAAATTGTCACACAATAACTCCAGGTAATTGTACTGGTTCATATACTGGTTTTTTGGGTAGCACAATGAGTTCACCAACACTCTGAGCACTGAAGCACCCCCAAACCATGAGCTAATCTGGGAGTTTGGTGGTACCACAGGTGTAGAATGGGTCTAGTGGGTCACTACCTCTGGGCCGGTACACATGTCCCTCACAGTTACAGGTGATAGTGAAGGTTGCTTCATCACTCCAAAGTACTTCAGACAACTGTTGAGGATTCCATTGAAGATATTTCTTTGCATAATCCAGCCTACGTTTCTTCTGTGGCTTGGAGAAGATCGGTTTCTTAACCTGGATGTGACTCCTGTAGTCCATTCCTGACACATGTCTGTTAACAGTTCTTACAGACACCTCTGAGAGAAGGTGTGGATTCTTTTCTTTCAATTCTCTAGCAGTTATCTAAGGTGTACTCTCTAACTGCTTCTTTAACTCACTTAAGGTACGAACAGGTGTCTTCTTCGAGGGACCAAGCCAAGGTTTAGCTAACAGTAACTCGACATCGCCACCAGCCTTGAAATACTGCACCCCATTCCTCACTGAATACTCACACACACCAACATTCTCCACTATTTCTTTCGTCTGGTGCCCAGCTTTGTGAAGCCCTATGATTTGAGCTATAGTTTCAAGTGTTGAAGACTTCCTTTTACCCAGAGTCAAACATGTATAGCCCAAAAACCAAAGGGAACACCGGACAAAAGATGGGGCAGATGAGAAACAAAAGTGCAACACGTCCTTTCACCACGGCAGCCACGTAAGCAGTGAGGAGTCACTGTGGAGTGTGGCGGCAGGCCGTGATGTCATGCTAACGGCTGCTTCCCGGCATAATACACTGACGAAAAATGATCCCCCTGTATGATAGGCCTTTGATTTTCGTCACAGCATTATGCCGGGGCGCTCACTTGGCGTGACTAGCACTGTAGGGTCAGAAAGATAATCGGGTGGAGATGTCGGTTGTAGAGAAAAGAATTTAGTCCACTGCATACTTGTAAACAATGTACCTAGAGTAAGTGGGGGTCACGTAGGTCGTTTTTGGATGGAATGAGCAGACATTGAAGAACCGTTGTCAGCAAATGGTCTGGAACGTTTAGGCGTAGTACCTTGGAGCAGGTGACGAAGTGTCATCAACAGAAGGTACAGGGGCATAGGAAGAGTCTGGAGAATGGTCCAATAATGAAGCCGGGTCAGAACAAGATACGGAAACAGAAAGGGGACTGGGAGGAGGAGGGTTATCATGGAACAAAGACTCCATAATAGTGGTACTTCTTTCTTATTATTATTTTAAAGAAAAAAAAAAGAAAGAAGGAAAAAAAAGGGACAGCAAAGGGACAATCACTAGAAGGCATGAAAGGGCTGTAAGTTCCTCCTCTCAGCCGAGAGGACTTCGAGCCTGCAAATAGTGCAGATGCAGCATGGAACCCGTGCTACACCCTACCCTTCATGCCAGTAAACCAGCGCTCCGGGATAGCAACCTCACATCTACCTAAGCCACCTCGGTGGACAAAAGAGAGGGTGGTCGGAAACCCACAACAAAGCATACCTGCTTCGGCTGTCACCTCCCAGAACCGACAGGCAGCCTCTGGAGATACACCCATCACCTGCAGAACACCCCACCCACTTCTCGGAAATCCAGGAACAGAGCAGGGCGCCTCCAGATAATTTAGATTCCACGGCAAACTACACCACACCCGAGGAACCTCACAGAGTGGGATGAACCCTGGCACACTTCGCCCTACCTAGAAACCGTAATGCCAGAGGGGAGGACCCCAGAGGCTACAAACAGGACGGAGAAAAGGGAGAGTTGGGAGGAGAAGGAGAGGGAAATAAAGGGGGAATGGGGAGGTTGGGATAGGGAGGGGAGGATTGGGGGATAATTAGGTTCAGTCTGAGGAAGGAGACCAAAGGTTCTAATTCCTCTTCACCACATCATGGAGCCCCCCATCCCCTTGAAGAGGGAAGAGGTCTATACCAATAATATTTCTATGATCCAAATTTCTACTTCTAATATCCTTTAACCTCTTTCTCCAGGACTAAACCTAAGGAAGTGAGTGCCAGTTTTGGCCCCAAAATAAAAAAATAAAAATATTCAATAATTTAGCAAAAACATTCTGAAACTAACGAAAAAAAATTCATTGTGTTTATTATTAAATTATTGTAAACTTATCTAAAATATATTTAGTTGGATTAGGCTAAATTAAATTGCGCTTATTATAATAAGGTTAGGTAAGTTTTCTAAGGTTCTCTTTGTACAAAATTAATTTTTACATTAACACAAATGAAAAAAAAAAAATATCTTTAAATGCATAAGAGAAAATTTTAGAAAGGACTTAATTTTAAATGAGTTCATGATAATTGACCAATTTTACCTATTCGGCACGACATTATATATTAAGAAGCATGATTTAAATCTTCTTTTTTCAAAGTAACTTATCGATCGGGATTGTTTAAACTGTTGGACGTTGAGATGAAGACTCGAAGTAAAAATCATTTTTACGCGTGATAGACTCATTTGAATAAATTCTTGCCTGAACCAGGGGCGACCTGTCCAGATAGATAGGTGAACTAGGCGGCCGTCTAACGCGCCAAATTAAATGGGAGGTCAGATTTTGAGATGCAAAAAACGAGTTAAATATTTATAATAAAAAATGAATTAAACTGATTAAAATATAAATATTCTAAAGAATTTGTCATTATTTCAGCTCCCCGAGCGTGTTCGTAGGGACAATAAATTATAACTACCTCTTCACAATCCTTAGAATTTATTATGCCGGATTATTTATTTAATGCAAAAATAAATAAATAAATAATGTTTTAGTTTTGTGGTCGTTGATAGAATAGGTGTTGCTGGGGGCTAGTCCAGAACTGCCCCTTCTGGCCCCATTACCTGCTCTGCTCTCTTATTATAAAGATATACAATATCGACAAGTTTAAAGGCAAGAACGATATGTGCGACACTTAGTAATCAACCATACACATACCTGAGTGTTGCACGCAAGTCCTACTCATGGACTGCACTCATATATATATATATATATATATATATATATATATATATATATATATATATATATATATATATATATATATATATATATATATATATATATATATATATATATATATATATATATATATATCAGGCGCCTGTCAATCACAAAACTTACCTACTTTCTGAGATGCTCCCCAGCCTTCAGCAGTCCGAAACTCAAGGAATATGACTCTCTCCTTAAGACCATGCTAGAGAGTGTATTGAATCTTTCCCTTGAAGATGGACAGTGGTTGCAAGCCTCACTTCCGGTCAGGCTTGGAGGGCTGGGAGTACGCAGATCCTCCCAGATTGCTCTACCAGCTTTCCTATCCTCTTCCATAGCATCAAACGAGTTGATAAGACAAATTTTTCCTGATACCCTCAGCGACTCAGCAGGAATAGAAGACCCTAGCTATGCCAGTGCTATCACTGACTGGGAGACTCTTGCTGCTCCAGCACCAAACCCTAGTGCAGCACTGGCTCACAAACAGTCAAGCTGGGATGGACCGATCGCTGAAAAGGTGCTTGCCAACATGCTCAGGGCTGCAACATCAAATAGGGAGATTGCCCGTCTCCAGGCTGAGAGCGCACCTCACTCTGGGGACTTCCTCCAAACAGTTCCCATATCGGCAATGGGAACGCGACTCTACCCTAAGACCCTTCGTATCGCAGTGGCTCTGCGCCTTGCTGCCCCAATTCACACAGAATATACGTGTATTTGCGGCGAAGCGCAAGCAGACCAATACGGTCTACATGGTCTTAACTGGTCCAAAACCAAGGGCTGGCATACAAGACACAGTGAGGTCAACTACATCTTTAAGAGAACCCTTGCTACGGCTGGATGCCCAGCCGAGAGGGAGCCCCGATCACTAGCAGCCAACAATACCCACAACTCAGCAAACCGCACCGACGGGATCACTATCTATTCTTGGAAGAATAGCAAGCTCTTAGCATGGGACTATACCTATGTGTCCACATTGGCTGACACCTATATCCATCACAGTGTGGGGCGACAGGGAGGAGCTGCTGACCACAGGGAGGAGTACATGATCAGCAAATACAGGGGCATAAGCCAACAGTATCAATTTGTCTCAGTGGGATCAGAGACTTTGGGATCATGGGGAAAAAATGCCACACGTTTCCTTAAAGAATTGGGTTCCAGACTCATCGACATCACCAGGAACCCAAGGGCAGCCACTTTCATGTTCCAGCGCCTCAGCGTGGCCATCCAGAGGGGAAATGCTTGCTGCATACTTGGCTCGCATCCAGCCTCGGAGGAGCTGGAGGAAATTTATGATCTTTGATATATTGTGCCATTGTATTCATGTTTGTTTTTTCTGCGAATGTATTCTGTTTATTAATAAATGTTCACATATATATATATATATATATATATATATATATATATATATATATATATATATATATATATATATATATATATATATATATATATATATATATATATATATATATATATATACACAGAACAACCACTGTGAAAAAATAGTGAAATTCTAAGTGCTTTCGTGACTTCTCACATTATCAAGGAACTATGAAAATGTGAGAAGTCACGAATGCGCTTGGGATTTTACTATTCTTTCACAGTGAGTATTCTGCATATTGTGATCTTATTGTATATATATATATATATATATATATATATATATATATATATATATATATATATAATATATATATATATATATATATATATATATATATATATAATATATATATATATATATATATATATATATATATATATATATATATATATATATATATATATATATATATATATATATATATATATATATATATATATATATATTATTGTATATATATATATATATTCACGAAAGCGCTTGGAACTTCTCTATTCTTTTCACAGTGGTTGTTTTGCATATTCTGAAATCACCTGTTTACTGTGATCTTATTGCATATATATATATATATATAACTGACAAATATATATATCTACTACTTTTTCTTATTTTCAACAAAATTTGTTGATAACATCTACTCTCTCATTTGCTCTCTTTTTACATACTCTCTTAATATATACTCTTCCCTCCTTGCATCACTTCTATACTTCTCATATGCTAACTTTTTCTCCCTTACTACTCTCTTTACATCATCATTATATACTTCTGCTATATATATATATATATCATATATATAGCTGTTTATATCTTACCCTATATATAAACCTTATATGCTTCTATATATATATATAGCTACAACTAGAAAGTGATCTGATATATATATATATATCTACCAATACATAATCCAACAAACTACTGTCATTTCGCCCTACATCATATCGTGTATACTTATTTATCCTCTTTTTCTTAAAATATGTATTAACCTATAACTAAACCCCTTTCTATACAAAGTTCAATCAAAAGGGCTCCCATTATCATTTACACCTATATACTTTAGCATTACTCTCTCACTTGGTTCAAAGGCTCCTATACATTCACTTAACATCTCCCAAAATCTCTCTCTCTCCTCTGCATTCCTCTCTTCTCCAGGTGCATACACGCTTATTATGACCCACTTCTCGCATCCAACCTTTACTTTAATCCACATAATTCTTGAATTTACACATTCATATTCTCTTTTCTCCTTCCATAACTGATCATTTAACATTACTGCTACCCCTTCCTTTGCTCTAACTCTCTCAGATACTCCAGATTTAATCCCATTTATTTCCCCCCACTGAAACTCTCCTACCCCCTTCAGCTTTGTTTCGCTTAGGGCCAGGACATCCAACTTCTTTTCATTCATAACATCAGCAATCATCTGTTTCTTGTCATCCGCACTACATCCACGCACATTTAAGCAACCCAGTTTTATAAAGTTTTTCTTCTTCTCTTTTTTAGTAATTGTATACAGGAGAAGGGGTTACTAGCCCATTGCTCCCGGCATTTTAGTCGCCTCATACGACACGCATGGCTTACGGAGGAAAGATTCTTTTCCACTTCCCCATGGACAATATAAAAAAGAACAAGAGCTATACCTATATGTATATATATATATATGTGCGTGTCTGTGAAGTGTGACCAAAGTGTAAGTAGTAGCAAGATATCCCTGTTATCTTAGCGTGTTTATGAGACAGAAAAAGAAACCAGCAATCCTACCATATACATATATATATATATATATATATATATATATATATATATATATATATATATATATATATATATATATATATATATATATATATATATGTAGTAGGTTGGTAGACAGCAACCACCCAGGGAGGTACTACCGTCCTGCCAAGTGAGTGTAAAACGAAAGCCTGTAATTGTTTTACATGATGGTAGGATTGCTGATGTCTTTTGTCTGTCTCATAAATATGCAAGATTACAGGTATGTCTTGCTACTTCTACTTACACTTAGGTCACACTACACATACATGTACACATTTATTTATACACATTCATCTGAGTTTTCTTTGATTTTATCTTAATAGTTCTTGGTCTTATTACTTTTCCTTTTATATCCATGGGGAAGTGGAATAAGAATCTTTCCTCCGTAAGCCATGCGTGTTGTAAAAGTCAACTAAAATGCCGGGAACAATGGGCTAGTAACCCCTTTTTCCTGTAAAGATTACTAAAAAGAATAAGAAGAAGAAAATTGTCAAAGTGGGAAGTCTGAATGTGCGTGGATGTTGTGCAAATGATAAGAAAGAGATGATTGTGGATGTTATGAATGAGAAGAAGCTGGATGTCCTGGCTTTAAGTGAAACAAAGCTGAAGGGGGTGGGAGAGTTTCAGTGGAGAGGAATAAATGGGATTAGGTCAGGGGTTTCAAATAGAGTTAGAGCTAAAGAAGGAGTAGCAATAATGTTGAAGGATAAGCTATGGCAGGAAAAGAGGGACTATAAATGTATTAATTCAAGGATTATGTGGAGTAAAATAAAGATTGGATGTGAAAAGTGGGTTATAATAAGCGTGTATGCACCTGGAGAAGAGAGAAGTGTAGAGGAGAGAGAGAGATTTTGGGAAATGTTGAGTGAATGCGTGAGGAGTTTTGAATCAAGTATGAGAGTAATGGTGGTTGGGGATTTCAATACTAAAGTGGGTAAAAATGACATGGAGGGAGTAGTAGGTAAATTTGGGGTGCCAGGGGTAAATGTAAATGGGGAGCCTTTAATTGAGCTATGTGTAGAAAGAGATTTGGTAATAAGTAATACATATTTTATGAAAAAGAGGATAAATAAATATACAAGGTATGATGTAGCACGTAATGAAAGTAGTTTATTAGATTATGTATTGGTGGATAAAAGGTTGATGGGTAGGCTCCAGGATGTACATGTTTATAGAGGGGCAACTGATATATCGGATCATTATTTAGTTGTAGCTACAGTTAGAGTAAGAGGTAGATGGGAAAAGAGGAAGGTGGCAACAACAAGTAAGAGGGAGGTGAAAGTTTATAAACTAAGGGAGGAGGAAGTTCGGGTGAGATATAAGCGACTATTGGCAGAAAGGTGGGCTAGTGCAAAGATGAGTAGTGGGGGGGTTGAAGAGGGTTGAAATAGTTTTAAAAATGCAGTATTAGAATGTGGGGCAGAAGTTTGTGGTTATAGGAGGGTGGGGGCAGGAGGAAAGAGGAGTGATTGGTGGAATGATGAAGTAAAGGGTGTGATAAAAGAGAAAAAGGTAGCTTATGAGAGGTTTTTACAAAGCAGAAGTGTTATACGAAGAGCAGAGTATATGGAGAGTAAAAGAAAGGTAAAGAGAGTGGTGAGAGAGTGCAAAAGGAGAGCAGATGATAGAGTGGGAGAGGCACTGTCAAGAAATTTTAATGAAAATAAGAAAAATTTTTGGAGTGAGTTAAACAAGTTAAGAAAGCCTAGGGAAAGTATGGATTTGTCAGTTAAAAACAGAGTAGGGGAGTTAGTAGATGGGGAGATGGAGGTATTAGGTAGATGGCGAGAATATTTTGAGGAACTTTTAAATGTTAAGGAAGAAAGAGAGGCAGTAATTTCATGCACTGGTCAGGGAGGTATACCATCTTTTAGGAGTGAAGAAGAGAAGAATGTAAGTGTGGGGGAGGTACGTGAGGCATTACTTAGAATGAAAGGGGGTAAAGCAGCTGGAACTGATGGGATCATGACAGAAATGTTAAAAGCAGGGGGGATATAGTGTTGGAGTGGTTGATACTTTTGTTTAATAATTGTATGAAAGAGGGGGAAGGTACCTAGGGATTGGCGGAGAGCATGTATAGTCCCTTTATATAAAGGGAAAGGGGACAAAAGTGACTAAAAATTATAGAGGAATAAGTTTACTGAGTATACCAGGAAAAGTGTACGGTAGGGTTATAATTGAAAGAATTAGAGGTAAGACAGAATGTAGGATTGCGGATGAGCAAGGTTTCAGAGTGGGTAGGGGATGTGTAGATCAAGTGTTTACATTGAAGCATATATGTGAACAGTATTTAGATAAAGGTAGGGAAGTTTTTATTGCATTTATGGATTTAGAAAAGGCATATGATAGAGTGGATAGAGGAGCAATGTGGCAGATGTTGCAAGTATATGGAATAGTTAGTAAGTTATTAAATGCTGTAAAGAGTTTTTATGAGGATAGTGAGGCTCAGGTTAGGGTGTGTAGAAGAGAGGGAGACTACTTCCCGGTAAAAATAGGTCTTAGACAGGGATGTGTAATGTCACCATGGTTGTTTAATATATTTATAGATGGGGTTGTAAAGGAAGTAAATGCTAGGGTGTTCGGGAGAGGGGTGAGATTAAATTTTGGGGAATCAAATTCAAAATGGGAATTGACACAGTTACTTTTTGCTGATGATACTGTGCTTATGGGAGATTCTAAAGAAAAATTGCAAAGGTTAGTGGATGAGTTTCGGAATGTGTGTAAAGGTAGAAAGTTGAAAGTGAACATAGAAAAGAGTAAGTTGATGAGGGTATCAAATGATTTACATAAAGAAAAATTGGATATCTAATTGGGGAGGAAGAGTATGGAAGAAGTGAATGTTTTCAGATACTTGGGAGTTGACATGTCGGCGGATGGATTTATGAAGGATGAGGTTAATCATAGAATTGATGAGGGAAAAAAGGTGAGTGGTGCGTTGAGGTATATGTGGAGTCAAAAAACGTTATCTATGGAGGCAAAGAAGGGAATGTATGAAAGTATAGTAGTACCAACACTCTTATATGGGTGTGAAGCTTGGGTGGTAAATGCAGCAGCGAGGAGACGGTTGGAGGCAGTGGAGATATCCTGTCTAAGGGCAATGTGTGGTGTAAATATTATGCAGAAATTTCGGAGTGTGGAAATTAGGAAAAGGTGTGGAGTTAATAAAAGTATTAGTCAGAGGGCAGAAGAGGGGTTGCTGAGGTGGTTTGGTCATTTAGAGAGAATGGATCAAAGTAGAATGACATGGAAAGCTTATAAATCTATAGAGGAAGGAAGGAGGGGTAGGGGTCGTCCTCGAAAGGGTTGGAGAGAGGGGGTAAAGGAGGTTTTGTGGGCAAGGGGCTTGGACTTCCAGCAAGCGTGCGTGAGTGTGTTAGATAGGAGTGAATGGAGACGAATGATACTTGGGACCTGACGATCTGTTGGAGTGTGAGCAGGGTAATATTTAGTGAAGGGATTCAGGGAAACCGGTTATTTTCATACAGTCGGACTTGAGTCCTGGAAATGGGAAGTACAATGCCTGCACTTTAAAGGAGGGGTTTGGGATATTGGCAGTTTGGAGGGATATGTTGTGTATCTTTATACGTATATGCTTCTAAACTGTTGTATTCTGAGCACCTCTGCAAAAACAGTGATAATGTGTGAGTGTGGTGGGAGACGGCCGACTTGTTGAAAAAAAAATATGTATATATATATATATATATATATATATATATATATATATATATATATATATATATATATATATATATATATATGTATGTGTGTGTATGTGTGTGTGTGTGTGTATGTCGTGCCAAATAGGTAAAACGGATCACTTAGGAAGAACTCATTTAAAATTAAGTTCTGCAGGGAGAGAAAACAATGTCCAAATAATAGTTTGTTGTGCATGGTGCGTCTTTACTTCACTGTTGTTTCCAGTAAGACATTACATCCAATTAGGAATTAACTGATCAGAGTCGTTAGATCCTAATAAACTTATTTTCAATTTATATTGCCTGCTTAATTATTAATACAGTATTAGTTAAACAGGAGATACTTAGAATCAGTGATTTTCTTTACAAACGAGGACGTTTCGCCCCCCTTGTGTGGGAGCTGTTACTCCACTTTATTGGTGTTTACATGCCATTCCAATTCCAGTCTATTCAATAAATATTATTGTCTCTGCTCACCTATTCACTTACAAACGCAAAACTCACGAGAGTCCTGGGAGTTTCATGCATTTTTTTTTTATTAATTTGAAGCGTAAAAGCTCACGGGAAAACCGAACCGAAGGCTTTGAGCAAATCACAAAATATAGCGATTAAATATTTCTTAATATCAAGGGAATCATTTGTGGTTTGGGACCGTTAATGGACACTTAACACAGCGCTCCGCCTGGGGACTAAAGCTAAAATAGTGAGAATTTAGGAGGTGAATTGGGAATTAATATGCTACTCATCTGGTAAAAACTGTATTTTCTGTCTATTTTATTTCAATACATCGTAGAATAATTGATATTACGAAGTAATTATCCTCACTCTGTAGGGTATATGTTCTGTGTAAGATAGGTTTCTCTAATACGTACTTTCAAATTCAATATATCTTGTCGGTCTATTTTCTATGTAGGCTTTATTTAACTCCAATATTCATTTATTATTGGTGATAAATGGCATAAAATGTCGACACGATGGTAAAATAGACACAATTGTAGTATAATACTCTTCACTATTGACTAATAAATGTTCGCATTATACTTAATCTCATACTATTTTTCCTTGCATATATATATTATACTCACGGTGTGTTAAGTAAACACAGCGGTGGTAAACACTACGGCTACAGTGTGTTGGGTAAACACAGGTGTGGATAATATTAAACTTACAGTGTGTTAAGTCATCACAACTGTGGGTAATATTTTACCAAGAGTGTGTTAGGTCAACACAGTTCTTGCTGTATCCTGCATCAGCATCACGCGCCTTACCTTATACTATTTGCTAATTAAAAATATTCCAGTGAAGAAACCCACTTGACTCACACTAACTTTGTAACTTTCACAAGAAAATTCATACTGTGCCTACATTTTCACATTCCATATACATTATAATACATACCGTGTATATATATATATATATATATATATATATATATATATATATATATATATATATTTTTTTTTTTATTTTTTTATTATCACACCGGCCGATTCCCACCAAGGCAGGGTGGCCCGAAAAAGAAAAACTTTCACCATCATTCACTCCATCACTGTCTTGCCAGAAGGGTGCTTTACACTACAGTTTTTAAACTGCAACATTAACACCCCTCCTTCAGAGTGCAGGCACTGTACTTCCCATCTCCAGGACTCAAGTCCGGCCTGCCGGTTTCCCTGAATCCCTTCATAATGTTACTTTGCTCACACTCCAACAGCACGTCAAGTATTAAAAACCATTTGTCTCCATTCACTCCTATCAAACACGCTCACGCATGCCTGCTGGAAGTCCAAGCCCCTCGCACACAAAACCTCCTTTACCCCCTCCCTCCAACCCTTCCTAGGCCGACCCCTACCCCCGCCTTCCTTCCACTACAGACTGATACACTCTTGAAGTCATTCTGTTTCGCTCCATTCTCTCTACATGTCCGAACCACCTCAACAACCCTTCCTCAGCCCTCTGGACAACAGTTTTGGTAATCCCGCACCTCCTCCTAACTTCCAAACTACGAATTCTCTGCATTATATTCACACCACACATTGCCCTCAGACATGACATCTCCACTGCCTCCAGCCTTCTCCTCGCTGCAACATTCATCACCCACGCTTCACACCCATATAAGAGCGTTGGTAAAACTATACTCTCATACATTCCCCTCTTTGCCTCCAAGGACAAAGTTCTTTGTCTCCACAGACTCCTAAGTGCACCACTCACTCTTTTTCCCTCATCAATTCTATGATTCACCTCATCTTTCATAGACCCATCTGCTGACACGTCCACTCCCAAATATCTGAATACGTTCACCTCCTCCATACTCTCTCCCTCCAATCTGATATTCAATCTTTCATCACCTAATCTTTTTGTTATCCTCATAACCTTACTCTTTCCTGTATTCACCTTTAATTTTCTTCTTTTGCACACCCTACCAAATTCATCCACCAATCTCTGCAACTTCTCTTCAGAATCTCCCAAGAGCACAGTGTCATCAGCAAAGAGCAGCTGTGACAACTCCCACTTTGTGTGTGATTCTTTATCTTTTAACTCCACGCCTCTTGCCAAGACCCTCGCATTTACTTCTCTTACAACCCCATCTATAAATATATTAAACAACCACGGTGACATCACACATCCTTGTCTAAGGCCTACTTTTACTGGGAAAAAATTTCCCTCTTTCCTACATACTCTAACTTGAGCCTCACTATCCTCGTAAAAACTCTTCACTGCTTTCAGTAACCTACCTCCTACACCATACACTTGCAACATCTGCCACATTGCCCCCCTATCCACCCTGTCATACGCCTTTTCCAAATCCATAAATGCCACAAAGACCTCTTTAGCCTTATCTAAATACTGTTCACTTATATGTTTCACTGTAAACACCTGGTCCACACACCCCCTACCTTTCCTAAAGCCTCCTTGTTCATCTGCTATCCTATTCTCCGTCTTACTCTTAATTCTTTCAATTATAACTCTACCATACACTTTACCAGGTACACTCAACAGACTTATCCCCCTATAATTTTTGCACTCTCTTTTATCCCCTTTGCCTTTATACAAAGGAACTATGCATGCTCTCTGCCAATCCCTAGGTACCTTACCTTCTTCCATACATTTATTAAATAATTGCACCAACCACTCCAAAACTATATCCCCACCTGCTTTTAACATTTCTATCTTTATCCCATCAATCCCGGCTGCCTTACCCCCTTTCATTTTACCTACTGCCTCACGAACTTCCCCCACACTCACAACTGGCTCTTCCTCACTCCTACAAGATGTTATTCCTCCTTGCCCTATACACGAAATCACAGCTTCCCTATCTTCATCAACATTTAACAATTCCTCAAAATATTCCTTCCATCTTCCCAATACCTCTAACTCTCCATTTAATAACTCTCCTCTCCTATTTTTAACTGACAAATCCATTTGTTCTCTAGGCTTTCTTAACTTGTTAATCTCACTCCAAAACTTTTTCTTATTTTCAACAAAATTTGTTGATAACATCTCACCCACTCTCTCATTTGCTCTCTTTTTACATTGCTTCACCACTCTCTTAACTTCTCTCTTTTTCTCCATATACTCTTCCCTCCTTGCATCACTTCTACTTTGTAAAAACTTCTCATATGCTAACTTTTTCTCCCTTACTACTCTCTTTACATCATCATTCCACCAATCGCTCCTCTTCCCTCCTGCACCCACTTTCCTGTAACCACAAACTTCTGCTGAACACTCTAACACTACATTTTTAAACCTACCCCATACCTCTTCGACCCCATTGCCTATGCTCTCATTAGCCCATCTATCCTCCAATAGCTGTTTATATCTTACCCTAACTGCCTCCTCTTTTAGTTTATAAACCTTCACCTCTCTCTTCCCTGATGCTTCTATTCTCCTTGTATCCCATCTACCTTTTACTCTCAGTGTAGCTACAACTAGAAAGTGATCTGATATATCTGTGGCCCCTCTATAAACATGTACATCCTGAAGTCTACTCAACAGTCTTTTATCTACCAATACATAATCCAACAAACTACTGTCATTTCGCCCTACATCATATCGTGTATACTTATTTATCCTCTTTTTCTTAAAATATGTATTACCTATAACTAAACCCCTTTCTATACAAAGTTCAATCAAAGGGCTCCCATTATCATTTACACCTGGCACCCCAAACTTACCTACCACACCCTCTCTAAAAGTTTCTCCTACTTTAGCATTCAAGTCCCCTACCACAATTACTCTCTCACTTGGTTCAAAGGCTCCTATACATTCACTTAACATCTCCCAAAATCTCTCTCTCTCCTCTGCATTCCTCTCTTCTCCAGGTGCATACACGCTTATTATGACCCACTTCTCGCATCCAACCTTTACTTTAATCCACATAATTCTTGAATTTACACATTCATATTCTCTTTTCTCCTTCCATAACTGATCATTTAACATTACTGCTACTCCTTCCTTTGCTCTAACTCTCTCAGATACTCCAGATTTAATCCCATTTATTTCCCCCCACTGAAACTCTCCTACCCCCTTCAGCTTTGTTTCGCTTAGGGCCAGGACATCCAACTTCTTTTCATTCATAACATCAGCAATCATCTGTTTCTTGTCATCCGCACTACTATATATATATATATATATATATATATATATATATATATATATATATATATATATATATATATATATATATATTATCTAAAATCAAACGAGAAATATATACCTTCAAGACCAAGAGTAACAGTTTCTATATAAAGAAACTAGATACTGTTACTAAATAGCAGCATTAGAACTTTAACTTCATATAATATATCTATGCATATCTAACTCCAAGAAAATAAGTACTATTTACGGAAAACTGCAAAAATGCAGTTTCACAATAAGGTACGGCAGACTAGGCGGTAGCCGTGGAGTGTTTTCATTATCACCTGGGCGATTAATGGCTTTGTTTTATTCATTATCCACTCTGTTTTATCACGGGTAAGAGGGAGAGTATGTGGGGTGGGAGGGGAGAGAGAGAGAGAGAGAGAGAGAGAGAGAGAGAGAGAGAGAGAGAGAGAGAGAGAGAGAGAGAGAGAGAGAGAGAGAGAGAGAGAGAGAGAGAGAGAGAGAGAGAGAGAGAGGGGGCGCGACAATGGAATATATTAACTCTGGAAGACAGACAAACATACAACGCGACAGGAGTATTAAGTGAAAGTCCGGAGGTTTTTAAATTTGTCCCGTTACTAACCTAGTAAAGTAACTTCAACTTAACTTGTTATACATAACTTATTATTGCTATACCTTGCGTTAGGTTAACTTTAGTTATAATTATTACTGATGCTACTGTTTGTCATATCTGTGTATGTTCCTCCCTCCTTTCCTCTCTCCATCTCGTTCATTCTCTTCCTCTCTGTCTCCCTCTGTTCTCCCGTCCTCTCCTTCTTCTTTCCGTCTCTCCCATTCCACTCACACTACCTCCCTCCCTCCCTTCCTCTTCCACTCTGTCTCCATCTATACTATCCCTTTCTTTCTTCTTTCCATTCCTCCCCCTCCTCTCTCCTTCCCCTCCCTCCTTCCCTTTCTTTTATTACTTTTTCATTCACAGGGAAGCTGTATTCAGGGAGGGGAGGGGGTCGAAGGGGACAATCCTCCCTCCTCACCCCCGACAGATTTGAATTCCACTTAATTAGTACTTTATAGTTAACAAAAATGACATAGTGCTGATGAAAATATATATAAAATCCACAAGGGAATACAATTATATATTACATTAATATTGGAAGAATAGGGAATACATTACAGCCGGTAAAGTAGGACTTCCACAGGTTTAATGGGAAGGAGGAATCGTATAATGTTATACTGGAGTCATCACAGATCAGCTATTACACAATAGTGAGGAATGACAATAAAAACTATAATGACATGCAGTTAGTAGTCCACTGTAGGTATTATCTAAGCCTCTACCTGGCTCTTCAGCAGTCGTTTCAGAGATTGCTTCTCTGAAACAAGTCTTCCCCCAAGCCCATACCAAAGACGGTTTGGAGAGTTTTCGTGCTCCCACAGCACTGCCCTGGGCCAGGCTTGTCTGGAGCTCGCCTGGCCAACTAGGCGAGACCATAAACCTCTAACTGGGTCTGCGACTGAATTTCTTCCTCTGGCTTCGGGCAAGATCTGACTCTCGTCTGGCGGCTGAGATTTGGGTCCTTCTGTCGGTGTAGGAATGCTTTTATTGACCCATCATTCTTTGAGGTGCAAGAACATCACAAAGCGATAAACAAATAACAGTCAGGTTTGATCCTATAAAGGCGAGGATACCTGCAATCCCTTTGATCAAGTGACCAGCATCAAGTCTCCCCATAGTGGTTATACAACGCCTGGGAAATGGGGAAATAAACCGAGGTGATTCAAAGGGGAAACGATAGCTCAAATTCCTTTGATCGAGAGCCTAGCATCATGACCCCCATAGTAGTCATACAGCTCCTAGGGAATGGGGAAACGAACCGATTTGATTCAAAGGGGAAACGATAGCCTTATTTCTTTTGATCAAGAGCTCTTTTTCCAGCATCAAGGTGCCCACCCTGCAGGCGTAAAAGACAGATACTTAACAAGATGAGTCTTTATTGGACGCACTGCACAAGTGTGGACTCTGTCAAGGACTGTGTAAGTCCACACTTGCGAGACTCTCTCCTCTGTTTTATAATCTCGCCTCTCTGGACAGTGCGAGCTTAATAATGTGTAAATGGCGTTCTATTGTTGTAAAATTGCGCTCTGATATTCTAAAAATGTATTCTGTTCTAATTTTTTTTGGAGAGGGGACGGGGGGCTCTGAAGCTCTAAAACTGTGTTTTAAAAGTGTGTTCTCGTGTTCAAAAATTGTGTTTTGGGTTTAGAATTGTGTTCTAATATTATGAAATTGTGTTCTAATACACTAAAATTGTGTTGCAATGCTTTAAATACAGACTGGTTATAAATGACCATAATTTTTAAAGGGGTGGACCGGTAAGCCAGCGGAAGGCCTCGGTCAGATGACCAAAAGCTCCAAAGGCGGGTCATCATCTGACTAAGACCCGCGTCAGGAAACATTTGTCCTGTTTCCTGACGAACCTTACCTAACCTAACCTAATGCTTTAAAATTGTGTTCTTATGCTCTAAAATAAAACTGTATTCTAATGTTCTAGAACTCTGTTTTTATAATATAAAATTAATTAAGGCATCAGTCAGTACTCACATTCTTCTTGTCAATCCTACACACTGTCATCTCACCAATCACCCACACCATCATCTCACCAAATATTTTATACTGTACATAAGACTGTGATTTCCTTTCCCCGGAAAGAGAATCTTTTGTGTGTGTGTGAGGGAGACAGAGAGAGAGAGCCTCCCTGTATTTTTAAAAGGCCACTGGCATTTGGATTCACGCCCAGGGCACAGGGACGGGAAAGTAGTGTTTTCTCTGAGCATTAGATGGAGCTAGTCTCGACAGACAGCTGCGGTGGGGTCACAGAAACATCCGGACATGGTTCAGTCCAGCATCCCTCCGTGATCATGAATAATTTTAGTTACCTTGTGTACAGCATTGACGCCCTTCAAAGTAAATATCCCCATCCCCACACACACACACATATCTCGTGCCGAATAGGTAAAATTGGTCATTTAGCAAGAACTCATTTAAAACTAATAAATTAGACACATGTGCAACTCTTGCGTATCTTTATTGAGGAAACGTTTCGCCACACAGTGGCTTCATCAGTCCATACATGTCGGTTCTCTGAACTATTCATCTACAATCCTGTCAGACACTGCAACTTCTTGGGATCTTAATACTTGGGAATTCTTCGCTTGCCTAACCCTTGGGCACGACCTACTTCCACATTGAACAAATGTGACACCACCTACGACTGCTGCACCTCTCCTGCCTACGGTTTATAAGCTCCTCCTCCGCACATATGCCGTATTCTGTTCAAGATTGATGGACTGACCACATCGACTCAAGGTTGAGGGACTGATTACCTCATTCTCCTCCTGTTCTTCAAGATTCTCCTTTGTATGGACTGATGAAGCCACTGTGTGGCGAAACGTTTCCTCAATAAAGATACCCAAGAGTTGCACATGTGTCTAATTTATCAACATGTCGGTTCTCTGAACCATTCATCTACAATCATTTAAAATTAAGTCCTTCTTAAAATTTTGTTATTCGTTCAAAGATATTTTTTTTTACATTTATGTTAATGTAAAAATTAATAATTTTGTACCAAAAAAAACTTATAAAACTTACCTAACCTTATTATAAGAAGCGCAGTTTAATTTAGCCTAATCCAACAAAAATATTTTAGATAAGTATACAATAATTTAATAATAAACAAACACAATGAAATATGTTCTTTTTTTCGTTAGGCTCAGACTGACTTTTGCAAAATTATTGCATACACAAATTTTCGCTTGCCTTATTTGGCAAGAAGAGCGTTGCTATTTAAGCAAAAATCCAAGTTTTACCTATTCGGCGCGACATATTATATATATATATATATATATATATATATATATATATATATATATATATATATATATATATATATTTATTATCACACTGGCCGATTCCCACCAAGGCAGGGTGGCCCGAAAAAGAAAAACTTTCACCATCATTCACTCCATCACTGTCTTGCCAGAAGGGTGCTTTACACTACAGTTTTTAAACTTCAACATTAACACCCCTCCTTCAGAGTGCAGGCACTGTACTTCCCATTTCCAGGACTCAAGTCCGGCCTGCCGGTTTCCCTGAACCCCTTCATAAATGTTACTTTGCTCACACTCCAACAGCACGTCAAGTATTAAAAACCATTTGTCTCCATTCACTCCTATCAAACACGCTCACGCATGCCTGCTGGAAGTCCAAGCCCCTCGCAAACAAAACCTCCTTTACCCCCTCCCTCCAACCTTTCCTAGGCCGACCCCTACCCCGCCTTCCTTCCACTACAGACTGATACACTCTTGAAGTCATTCTGTTTCGCTCCATTCTCTCTACATGTCCGAACCACCTCAACAACCCTTCCTCAGCCCTCTGGACAACAGTTTTGGTAATCCCGCACCTCCTCCTAACTTCAAAACTACGAATTCTCTGCATTATATTCACACCACACATTGCCCTCAGACATGACATCTCCACTGCCTCCAGCCTTCTCCTCGCTGCAACATTCATCACCCACGCTTCACACCCATATAAGAGCGTTGGTAAAACTATACTCTCATACATTCCCCTCTTTGCCTCCAAGGACAAAGTTCTTTGTCTCCACAGACTCCTAAGTGCACCACTCACTCTTTTTCCCTCATCAATTCTATGATTCACCTCATCTTTCATAGACCCATCCGCTGACACGTCCACTCCCAAATATCTGAATACGTTCACCTCCTCCATACTCTCTCCCTCCAATCTGATATCCAATCTTTCATTACCTAATCTTTTTGTTATCCTCATAACCTTACTCTTTCCTGTATTCACCTTTAATTTTCTTCTTTTGCACACCCTACCAAATTCATCCACCAATCTCTGCAACTTCTCTTCAGAATCTCCCAAGAGCACAGTGTCATCAGCAAAGAGCAGCTGTGACAACTCCCACTTTGTGTGTGATTCTTTATCTTTTAACTCCACGCCTCTTGCCAAGACCCTCGCATTTACTTCTCTTACAACCCCATCTATAAATATATTAAATATATATATATATATATATATATATATATATATATATATATATATATATATATATAGATATATATATATCGAGTTTTCTCCTTATCATTATGTAGTGCAGAGCGACCAGTTACTTATTATATCACTGGACAGAATTCAGGTGATTTGTTGTAAGGTGTTGTCACCAGTGACTCTTCCATCTTGTTAAAGCATTTCTTATTTCTCTTGCAAGGTGGCCAGTGTATTTTATTAGTGAAATAACATGTTTTTGCCAACTCAGAGTATTAAATTCCTTCTTTATTTATTTTTTTTTTTTTACATTTTCTTAATAAAACGTAGCAAACCACAGTATTCATGGTTTTAACCTAAATTATTCACACTCCATCCAAACATCCATTAGTGCTTTTGTGTATTGTCTTTTCGTCTCTCTTTTCGACTCTCTCTCTCTCTCTCTCTCTCTCTCTCTCTCTCTCTCTCTCTCACTCTCTCTCTCTCTCTCTTTCTCTCTGTCCTTCCTTCTCTCTCACCCCAGGCACCATATCCCTTCCTTCCCCTCCACCTGTGGAGCTACAAGGGGACTCGCTAAAACCTTACACTATTGGACCTCCATAATTTCCCTGGTTGGTGAGGTGGGTAAAACGTGAAGGGACTTTTCCCTGCGTATTGTGGGGAATTTTTTTTTTTTTTTTGGTCTGGGGAACCGAACGCGAGTCCCTAGAGGTCTGCCTTTGATTCGCATACCTCTCAGCCAACCTGGGCCATAAGTAATCCAATTAGCTTTCTGATATCAGGTGACACGATAGAGATATGCAGAGGTGGAGGAGATGAAAGGAGAAGAGGGAAAGGGTGAAGGAAAGGGGTAATGGAAGGGGATGTAGCAGATATAGAAGGGTGGAGGAAAAGGCAGACTAAGAAACGGAGATGATAAGGGAGGTGATCGAAACGTTTGTGAAAGAGAGAGAGAAAGAGGTAGAACACTGAAGAAGAAGAATGAGACGGAAGACAGAAAAAGGTGATAAAAAGACAGAAAGAGAGAAATGAGAATCATGAAATAGAAGGGAAATAGGCGATTTAAGAAATTGTTGTACAGGTAAATACAAGTATAGAGGAAGAGAGGAGAAAGGTGTGAGAAACGGTGATGGAAGGAGTTATCATCAATGTAGAAGGGGGGAAAGAAAGAGGGATAGGAGTGGAAGAGTATAAAATGATAACGAGAGATGTGTCAGGAAGAGGGATAGGATGGTAAAGATGGGAGACGAATCTGGTGGTCCTGGGATGCTGGGAGAACGAGATTATACCCGTGCTGATTACCATGAGAGAGAGAGAGAGAGAGAGAGAGAGAGAGAGAGAGAGAGAGACAGACAGACAGACAAACAGACAGACAGACAGACAGACAGAGAGACAGACAGACAGAGAGACAGACAGACAGAGAGACAGAATGAATAACTGTTTTTTGAATAACAGAAGCAGCACTCAAACACATGACTCAATATTGTAGTTGCAGGGGTCGAGTCATAGCTCCTGGACCCGTCTCTGGTCGCTACTAGGTCCACTTTTTCTCCCTTCTCCATGAGCTTCATCGACCCCCTTCTTAAAGCTATGTATCGATCCTGCCTCCACTACATCACTCTAGAGATTGTTCCACTTCCTGACAACTCTATTACTGAAGGAATACTTCCTAGCATCCCTGTACTCATCTGGGTTTTGAGCTTTCAACTGTGACCCCTTGTTCCTGTGTCCTATCTCTGAAACAGTCTGTTGCTGTCCACCATGTCAAATCCTCTTTGTATTTTATATGCGGTTATCATCTCCTCCCTATCCCTCCTATCCTCCAGTGTCGTCAGATTTCTCTTAACCTCTCCTCGTAGGACATGCCCTTTAGTTCCAGGACTAGTCTTGTTGCAAACCTTTGCACTTTAATTTCTCGACGTGCTTGACTAGGTGCAGGTTCCAAACTGGTGCTGCATACTTCAACATATGCTTGACGTACATGTGCACAGAGTCCTGAACGATTCTTTACTGAGCAGTCGGAATGATATTCTTAGGTTTGGCAGGCGCCCATATGCTGCAGCAGTTATTTAGCTGATGTGTGCCTCAGGAGATGTGCTCTGTATTATGCTCACCCCAAGATCCTTTTCCTTGAGTGAACTTTGCAGTCTTTGGCCTCCTAGCCTGTACTCCGTCTGTGGTCTTCTTTACCCTTCCCCAATCTTCATGACTTTGCACTGAGTGGGGTTAAACTCCAGGAGCCAGTTGCTGGACCAGGCCTGCAGCCTGTCCAGATTTCTTTGTAGTCCTGCCTGATCCTCATCCGATTGAATTTCCTCATTAACTTCACATCGTCTGCAAACAGGGACACTTCTAAGTCTATTCCATTCCGTCATGTCATTCACATACCAGAAACAGCATCGGTCCTAGGGCTGACCCCTATGGAACCCCCACTCCTCACAGGCGCCCACTCTAACACCTCGCCACGTAACATGACTCGTTGTTGTCTTCCTGTCAGGTATTTTCTGATTCATTGCAGCCTGATCCTCCAGGTTTTGCACTAATCTCTTGTGTGGAACTGTGCCTAAAGCTTTCATACAGTTCAAGAAAATGCAATTAACCCAGCTCTCTCTCTCTCTCTCTCTCTCTCTCTCTCTCTCTCTCTCTCTCTCTCTCTCTCTCTCTTGTCTTACGTCCGACGCCTTGTCATAAAACTCCAGTAGGTTTGTGTGTGTGTGTGTACTCACCTAGTTGCACTCACCTAGTTGAGGTTGCAGGGGTCGAGTCCTAGCTCCTGGCCCCGCCTCTTCACTGGTTGCTACTAGGTCACTCTCCCTGAACCAAGAGCTTTATCATACCTCTGCTTAAAGCTACGTATGGATCCTGCCTCCACTACATCGCTTCCCAAACTATTCCACTTCCTGACTACTCTGTGGCTGAAGAAATACTTCCTAATATCCCTGTGATTCATCTGTGTCTTCAACTTCCAACTGTGTCCCTTTGTTGCTGTGTCCCATCTCTGGAACATCCTGTCAACAATATTGTGACCCCTTGTTTCTGTGTCCCATCTCTGGAACAACCTGTCTCTGTCTACCTTATCTATTCCACGCAGTATTTTGTATGTCGTTATCATGTCTCCCCTGACCCGCTTGTCCTCCAATGTCGTCAGTCCGATTTCCCTCAACCTTTCAACGTAGGACATTCCCCTGAGCTCCTGAACTAGCCTTGTTGCAAACCTTTGCAGTTTCTCTAATTATTTGACGTGTTTTCCCAGGTGTGGGTTCCAAACTGGAGCTGCATACTCCAGTATGGACCTGATGTACACAGTGTACAGTGTCTTGAACGATTCCTTACTAAGGTATCGGAGCGTTATTCTCAGGTTTGCCAGGTGCCCGTATGCTGTAGCAGTTATCTGGTTGATATGTGCCTCCGGAAACATGCTCGGTGTTATGGTCACCCCAAGATCTTTTTCCTTGAGCGAGATTTGCAGTCCTTGGCCACCTAGTCTATACTCCGTCTGTGGTCTTCTTTGCCCTTCTCCGATCTTCATGACTTTGCACTTGGCAGGGTTGAATTCAAGAAGCCAGTTGCTGGACCACGTGTGCAGCCTGTCCAGGTCTCTTTGAAGTCCTGCCTGATCCTCATCTGATTTAATTCTCCTCATTAACTTCACATCATCTGCGAACAGGGACACCTCTGAGTCTATCCCTTCCATCATGTCATTCACATATACCAGAAATAGCACTGGTCCTAGGACCGACCCCTGTGGGACCCCGCTCGTCACAGGTGCCCACTGTGATACTTCGTCCCGTACCATGACTCGTTGTTGCCTCCCTATGAGGTATTCTCTGATCCATTGCAGTGCTCTTCCTGTTATACGCGCCTGATCCTCTAGTTTCTGCACTAGTCTCTTGTGAGGAACTGTGTCGAAGACTTTCTTGCAGTCCAAGAAAATGCAATCAACCCACCCCTCTCTCTCGTGTCGCACTTCTGTAACTTTGTCATAGAACTCCAGAAGGTTTGGGACACATGATTTGCCTTCCATGAATCCGTGCTGGTTATCGTTCATAATCTTATTCCGTTCCAGGTGTGTGTGTGCGTGTATGTGTGTGTGTGTGTGTGTGTGTGTGTGTGTGTGTGTGTGTGTGTGTGTGTGTGTGTGTGTGTGTGTGTGTGTGTGTGTGTGTGTCTGTTTCTCTTTCCCTGTCTGTCTTTCTGTCTGTCTGTTTGTCTCTCTTTAATCTAACTCTCTCTTCCAATTGTACCCTCGATTTTTGGCAGCCTCCCTATTTTTCTTCCATTTCTCCTCTTTTTCTTCGTAATTTCCTCTTATTTGTACTTCTCTGTATGTGTTAACGCCTCTATCTCTAATTCCCTGTTATAATTAATCCTTCATACTCTTGCCTCGTTTAATCTCTTTCTCTGTCTCCCTCTCTCTTTCTCTCTCCTCGCTCCTTCCTCTCTCCCCTTCTCTTCTCTTTTCCACCCTCTCTCCCCTTCTCTTCTCTTTTCCACCCTCTCTCCTCTCTCTCTCTTCCTGTCTCCTCTCCTGACATCTTGGGGTATAAGAGATCATTAAGCGTATCCCATTACCCATTACCTGAAGGGTAAGACCACCCCTTATTCTCTTCCTGAAGATTAAGACCCCCTTATTCTCTTCCTGAAAGGTAAGACTACCCCCTTATTCTCTTTCTGAAGGGTAAGACTACCCCTTATTCTCTTTCTGAAGGGTAAAACTACCCCTTATTCTCCTCCTGAAGGGTAAGACCACCCCTTATTCTCTTCCTGAAGGGTAAGACCATCCCTTACCCTCTTCCTGAAGGGTAAGATCTCCCTTATTCTCTTCCTGAAGGGTGAGACTGCCTCTTACGTACTTCCTCAAGAGTAAGACTACTCACCAGCAGGTGGAACATGGATGACTCTCATCCAGCCAGGTCTTTAACACCTGCTAATCCACCCACATATGTGATAAATTAACAGTGCGAGAACTCGATATTATTATTATTATTATTATTATTATTATTATTATTATTATTATTATTATTATTATTGCTATTATTATTATAGTTATTATTATTATTATTATTATTATTATTATTATTATTATTATTATTATTATTATTATTATTATTATTATTATTATTATTATTATTATTATTATTATTGACCCATCAGGGCTAAGCACCGCAAGGAGAAAAAGAGGCAGCTATGTTTGATCCAAGGGAGATAGCAGTAGGATAATTCCATTTCCTTAGACCAAGAGCCCATCTCTCGGATCTAGGCACCCCCTCCCTCTCCCCTTGACCCCCTTCCCTCTTCCCTGGGAAGGGAAAAGTGGGATTATACCATCCTGCGAGATGGATAATTTCCTGGCAATAATAGCTGGAGCTGTGCTGGAAGGAAACCTTTGAAGCTGCCCTAGCTGATGAACCTTTAATGGAATACTTAACGATATCCTCGTTGACCTACTGAAGTCTCCCAGCTTAAGGCTGACACTACTGAAGTCTCCCAGCTTAAGGCTGACACTACTGAAGTCTCCCAGCTTAAGGCTGACACTACTGAAGTCTCCCAGCTTAAGGCTGACACTACTGAAGTCTCCCAACTTAAGGCTGACACTACTGAAGTCTCCCAGCTTAAGGCTGACACTACTGAAGTCTCCCAGCTTAAGGCTGACACTACTGAAGTCACCCAGCTGGCTGACGCTCCTGAAGCCACCCAGCTCAGGCTGACTGAGTTCAGCACTGTGTAACCCATCCTGTGTGATGGAATATGACAGGGTAGCAAAGCTAACTTTCATTTCCACTACGTAACTATCATACAGAATAAGGCAGCAACACACTGCTGATGCAACCAATTTTGATAAATAAAAAAGATGGCTCTAAAATGTTGGATTTAGAGCGAGGGGAAATTCAATTTCAAACTTAGGGGTTCGATGGGATATAACGAGACAGCGCTACTTAAAAGAGATATTTCATTCGCGAAGAGCGAAACGTTGGCTCATTAGAGGTTTTTCTCTGATGTGTGTGTGTGTGTGTGTGTGTGTGTGTGTGTGTGTGTGTGTGTGTGAGTGTGTGTATGTATATGTGTGTGTTCTGTGTGTGTGTGATTCTATAAGCTCATTGATATTATCTCAGCTCATTTAAAGATTCTTAGTTGGTTTATGGAGTCTGGATCTTCCTGGACGAGCCTCAAGCAAGCGACGCGACACCTGGTCGCCAATAGTCAATGAAGCTAAAACAACTCTCAACATAAATACCTATCGGAGTACATCAACGTTTAATTTTGAGTATGACATTTTAATAATATTCTAAACATTCCAAAAACCTTTGATATACATTGAATATTCGATATATTTGGTATATTTAGATATTAACCTAAAAATAATTACGTTTGGCGGCAGAGCTGGATTACGTTACAGTATTGAAGTGTTCTGTGATTTAGAGTAAATTCTTGGATCAAAGGCAACAGCTCCTTCCGATAATCGACACCTGGTGGGAAGGGCCCATCAAAGAACATTCCTGCATGGTGGGTAGAGTGTGAGATACTGCACTACAAGCTGGGTAGAGTGTGAGATACTGCACTACACGCTGGGTAGAGTGTGAGATACTGCACTACACGGTGGGTAGAGTGTGAGATACTGCACTACACGCTGGGTAGAATGTGAGATACTGCACTACACGGAGGGTAGAGTGTGAGATACTGCACTACACGGTGGGTAGAGTGTGAGATACTGCACTACACGCTGGGTAGAATGTGAGATACTGCACTACACGGTGGGTAGAATGTGAGATACTGCACTAAGCGGAGGGTAGAGTGAGAGATGCTGTACTACACGCTGGGTAGAATGTGAGATACTGTACTACATGCTGGGTAGAATGTGAGATACTGCACTACACGGTGGGTAGAGTGTGAGACACTGAATTACACGCTGGGTAGAATGTGAGATACTGCACTACACGCTGGGTAGAGTGTGAGATACTGCCCTACACGGTGGGTAGAGTGTGAGACACTGTATTACACGCTGGGTAGAATGTGAGATACTGCACTACACGCTGGGTAGAATGTGAGATACTGCACTACACGGTGGGTAGAGTGTGAGACACTGTATTACACGCTGGGTAGAATGTGAGATACTGCACTACACGGTGGGTAGAATGTGAGATACTGCCCTACACGGTGGGTAGAGTGTGAGATACTGCACTACACGCTGGGAAGAATGTGAGATACTGCCCTACACGGTGGGTAGAGAGTGAGATACTGCACTACACGCTGGGTAGAATGTGAGATACTGCCCTACACGGTGGGTAGAGTGTGAGATACTGCACTACACGCTGGGTAGAATGTGAGATACTCCACTACGCGGAGGGTAGAGTGTGAGATACTGCACTACATGGAGGGTAGAGTGTGAGATACTGTACTACACGGTGGGTAGAGTGTGAGATACTGTACTACACGGTGGGTAGAGTGTGAGATACTGTACTACACGGTGGGTAGAGTGTGAGATACTGTACTACACGGTGGGTAGAGTGTGAGATACTGCACTACACGGAGGGTAGAGTGTGAGATACTGTACTACACGGTGGGTAGAGTGTGAGATACTGCACTACACGGTGGGTAGAGTGTGAGATACTGTACTACACGGTGGGTAGAGTGTGTGATACTGCACTAACACGGTGGGTAGAGTGTGTGATACTGTCCTACACGGTGGATAGAGTGTGAGATACTGCACTACACGGTGGGTAGAGTGTGAGATACTGTACTACACGGTGGGTAGAGTGTGTGATACTGTACTACACGGAGGGTAGAGTGTGAGATACTGCACTACACGGTGGGTAGAGTGTGAGATACTGCACTACACGGAGGGTAGAGTGTGAGATACTGTACTACACGGTGGGTAGAGTGTGAGATACTGCACTACACGGTGGGTAGAGTGTGAGATACTGTACTACACGGTGGGAAGAGTGTGAGATACTGCACTACACGGTGGGTAGAGTGTGAGATACTGTACTACACGGTGCGTAGAGTGTGAGATACTGTACAACACGGTGGGTAGAGTGTGAGATAGTGCACTACACCGTGGGTAGAGTGTGAAATACTGTACTACACGTTGGGTAGAGTGTGAGATACTGTACTACACGGTGGGTAGAGTGTGAAATACTGTACTACACGGTGGGTAGAGTGTGAAATACTGTACTACACGGTGGGTAGTGTGAGATACTGTTCTACACGGTGGGTAGAGTGTGAGATACTGTACTACACGGTGGGTAGAGTGTGAGATACTGTACAACACGGTGGGTAGAGTGTGAGATACTGCACTACACGGTGGGTAGAGTGTGAGATACTGTACTACACGGTGGGTAGAGTGTGAGATACTGCACTACACGGTGGGTAGAGTGTGACATACTGCACTAGACGGTGGGTAGAGTGTGAGATACTGCACTACACGGTGGGTAGAGTGTGAAATACTGTACTACACGGTGGGTAGAGTGTGAAATACTGCAATACACGGAGGGTATAGTGTGAGATACTGTACTACACGCAGGGTAGAGTGTGAAATACTGTACTACACGGTGGGTAGAGTGTGACATACTGCACTAGACGGTGGGTAGAGTGTGAGATACTGCACTTCACGGTGTTTAGAGTGTGAGATACTGCACTACAGGGAGGGTAGAGTGCGAGATACTGTACTACACGGAGGGTAGAGTGTGAGATACAGCGCTACACGGTGGGTAGAGTGTGAGATACTGCACTACACGGAGGGTAGAGTGTGAGATACTGTACTACACGGTAGGTAGAGTGTGAGATACTGTACTACACGGTGGGTAGAGTGTGAGATACTTCACTACACTGTGGGTAGAGTGTGAGATACTGCACTACACGGTGGGTAGAGTGTGTGATACTGTACTACACGGTGGGTAGAGTGTGTGTGATACTGTACTACACGGTGGGTAGACTGTGATATACTGCACTACACGGTGGGTAGAGTGTGAGATACTGCACTATACGGAGGTTAGAGTGTGAGATACTGCACTACACGGAGGGTAGAGTGTAAGATACAGTACAACACGGTGGGTAGAGTGTGAGATACTGCACTACACGGTGGGTAGAGTGTGAGATACTGCAGTACACGGAGGGTAGAGTGTGAGATACTGTACTACACGGTGAGTAGAGTGTGAAATACTGTACTACACGGTGGGTAGAGTGTGAGATACTGTACTACACGGTGGGCAGAGTGTGAGATACTGTACTACACGGTGGGTAGAGTGTGAGATACTGTACAACACGGTGGGTATAGTGTGAGATACTGCACTACACCGTGGGTAGAGTGTGAAATACTGTACTACACGGTGGGTAGAGTGTGAGATACTGCACTACACTTTGGGTAGAGTGTGATATACTGCACTAGACGGTGGGTAGAGTGTGAGATACTGTACTACACGGTGGGTAGAGTGTGAGATATTGTACTACACGGTGGGTAGAGTGTGAGATACTGCACTACACGGTGGGTAGAGTGTGTGATACTGTACTACACGGAGGGTAGAGTGTGAGATACTGCACTACACGGAGGGTAGAGTGTGAGATACTGTACTACACGGTGGGTAGAGTGTGTGATACTGTACTACACGGAGGGTAGAGTGTGAGATACTGCACTACACGGAAGGTAGAGTGTGAGATACTGTACTACACGGTGGGTAGAGTGTGTGATACTGCACTGCACGGTGGGTAGAGTGTGAGATACTGCACTGCACGGTGGGTAGAGTGTGAGATACTGCACTACTCGGTGGGTAGAGTGTGAGATACTGCACTACACGGTGGGTAGAGTGTGTGATACTGTACTCCACGGTAGGTAGAGTGTGTGATACTGTACTACATGTTGGGTAGAGTGTGAGATACTGCACTACACGGTGGGTAGAGTGTCAGATACTGTATTAGACGGTGTGTAAAGTGTGTGATACTGTTTTACACGGAGGGTAGAGTGTGAGATACTGCACTACACGGTGGGTAGAGTGTGAGATACTGTACTACACGGTGGGTAGAGTGTGAGATATTGTACTACACGGTGGGTAGAGTGTGAGATACTGCACTACACGGTGGGTAGAGTGTGTGATACTGTACTACACGGAGGGTAGAGTGTGAGATACTGCACTACACGGAGGGTAGAGTGTGAGATACTGTACTACACGGTGGGTAGAGTGTGTGATACTGTACTACACGGAGGGTAGAGTGTGAGATACTGCACTACACGGAAGGTAGAGTGTGAGATACTGTACTACACGGTGGGTAGAGTGTGTGATACTGCACTGCACGGTGGGTAGAGTGTGAGATACTGCACTGCACGGTGGGTAGAGTGTGAGATACTGCACTACTCGGTGGGTAGAGTGTGAGATACTGCACTACACGGTGGGTAGAGTGTGTGATACTGTACTCCACGGTAGGTAGAGTGTGTGATACTGTACTACATGTTGGGTAGAGTGTGAGATACTGCACTACACGGTGGGTAGAGTGTCAGATACTGTACTAGACGGTGTGTAAAGTGTGTGATACTGTTTTACACGGAGGGTAGAGTGTGAGATACTGCACTACACGGTGGGTAGAGTGTAAGATAATGCACTACACGGAGGGTAGAGTGTGTGATACTGTACTACATGGAGGGTAGAGTGTGAGATAATGCACTACACGGAGGGTAGAGTGTGAGATACTGTACTACACGGTGGGTAGAGTGTGAGATACTGCACTACACGGTGGGTAGAGTGTGAGATACTGTACTACACGGTGGTTAGAGTGTGAAATACTGCACTACACGGTGGATAGAGTGTGAGATACTGCACTACACGGTGGGTAGAGTGTGAGATACTGCACTACACGGAGGGTAGAGTGTGAGATACTGTACTACACGGTGGGTAGAGTGTGAGATACTGCACTACACGGAGGGTAGAGTGTGAGATACTGTACTACACGGTGGGTAGAGTGTGAAATACTGCACTACACGGTGGGTAGAGTGTGAGATACCGTACTACACGGTGGGTAGAGTGTGAGATACTGCACTACACGGTGGGTAGAGTGTGAAATACTGCACTACACGGTGGGTAGAGTGTGAGTTACTGTACTACACGGTGGGTAGAGTATGAGATACTGTACTACACGGTGGGTAGAGTGTGAAATACTGCACTACACGGTGGGTAGAGTGTGAGATACTGTACTACACGGTGGGTAGAGTGTGAGATACTGCACTACACGGTGGGTAGAGTGTGTGATTCTGTCCTACATGGTGGGTAGAGTGTGTGATACTGTACTACACAGAGGGTAGAGTGTGAGGTACTGCACTACTCGGAGGGTAGAGTGTGAGATACTGCACTACACGGTGGGTAGAGTGTGTGATTCTGTACTACACGGTGGGTAGAGTGTGTGATACTGTACTACACGGTGGGTAGAGTGTGAGATACTGCACTACACGGTGGGTAGAGTGTGAAATACTGCACTACACGGTGGGTAGAGTGTGAGATACTGTACTACACGGTGGGTAGAGTATGAGATACTGTACTACACGGTGGGTAGAGTGTGAAATACTGCACTACATGGTGGGTAGAGTGTGAGATACTGTACTACACGGTGGGTAGAGTGTGAAATACTGCACTACACGGTGGGTAGAGTGTGTGATTCTGTCCTACATGGTGGGTAGAGTGTGTGATACTGTACTACACAGAGGGTAGAGTGTGAGATACTGCACTACTCGGAGGGTAGAGTGTGAGATACTGCACTACACGGTGGGTAGAGTGTGTGATTCTGTACTACACGGTGGGTAGAGTGTGTGATACTGTACTACACGGTGGGTAGAGTGTGAGATACTGCACTACACGGTGGGTAGAGTGTGAGATACTGCACTACACGGTGGGTAGAGTGTGTGATTCTGTACTACACGGTGGGTAGAGTGTGTGATACTGTACTACACGGTGGGTAGAGTGTGAGATACTGCACTACACGGTGGGTAGAGTGTGTGATTCTGTACTACACGGTGGGTAGAGTGTGAGATACTGTACTACACGGTTGGTAGAGTGTGAGATACTGCACTACACGGTGGGTAGAGTGTGTGATACTGTACTACACGGTGGGTAGAGTGTGAGATACTGTACTACACGGTGGGTAGAGTGTGAGATACTGTACTACACGGCGGGTAGAGTGTGTGATACTGTACTACACAGTGGGTAGAGTGTGAAATGCTGCACTACACGGAGGGTATAGTGTGAGATACTGTACTACACGCTGGGTAGAGTGTGAAATACTGTACTACACGGTGGGTAGATTGTGACATACTGCACTAGACGGTGGGTAGAGTGTGAGATACTGCACTACACGAGGGGTAGAGTGTGAGATACTGCACTACACGGTGGGTAGAGTGTGAGATACTGTACTACACGGTTGGTAGAGTGTGAGATACTGCACTACACGGAGGGTAGAGTGTGAGATACTGTACTACACGCTGGGTAGAGTGTGAAATACTGTACTACACTGTGGGTAGATTGTGACATACTGCACTAGACGGTGGGTAGAGTGTGAGATACTGCACTAGACGGTGGGTAGAGTGTGAGATAGTGCACTACACGGTGGGTAGAGTGTGAGATACTGCACTACACGGTGGGTAGAGTGTGAGATACTGTACTACACGGTGGGTAGAGTGTGAGATACTGCACTACACGGAGGGTAGAGTGTGTGATACTGTCCTACACGGTGGATAGAGTGTGAGATACTGTACTACACGGTGGGTAGAGTTTGAGATACTGTACTACACGGTGGGTAGAGTTTGTGATACTGTACTACACGGTGGGTAGAGTGTGTGATACTGTCCTACACGGTGGATAGAGTGTGAGATACTGTACTACACGGTGGGTAGAGTTTGAGATACTGTACTACACGGTGGGTAGAGTTTGTGATACTGTACTGCACGGTGGGTAGAGTGTGAGATACTGTACTACACGGTGGGTAGAGTGTGTGTGATACTATACTACACGGTGGGTAGAGTGTGAGATACTGCACTACACGGTGGGTAGAGTTTGAGATACTGTACTACACGGTGGGTAGAGTGTGTGATACTGTACTACTCGGAGGGTAGAGTGTGAGATACTGCACTACACGGTGGGTAGAGTGTGAAATACTGCACTACACGGAGGGTATAGTGTGAGATACTGTGCTACACGCTGGGTAGAGTGTGAAATACTGTACTGCACGGAGGGTAGAGTGTGAGATACTGCGCTACACGGTGGGTAGAGTGTTAGATACTGCACTACATGGAGGGTAGAGTGTGAGATACTGTACTACACGGTGGGTAGAGTGTGAGATACTGTACTACACGGTGGGTAGAGTGTGAGATACTGTACTACACGGTGGGTAGAGTGTGAGATACTGTACTACACGGTGGGTAGAGTTTGACATACTGCACTAGACGGTGGGTAGAGTGTGAGATACTGTACTACACGTTGGGTAGAGTGTGAGGTACTGCACTACACGGAGGGTAGAGTGTGAGATACTGTACTACACGTTGGGTAGAGTGTGAGGTACTGCACTACACGGTGGGTAGAGTGTGAGATACTGTGCTACACGGTGGGTAGAGTGTGTGATACTGTACTACACGGAGGGTAGAGTGTGAGATACTGCACTACACGGTGGGTAGAGTGTGAGATACTGTACTACACGGTGTTTAGAGTGTGAGATACTGCACTACAGGAAGGGTAGAGTGTGAGATACTGTACTACACGGTGGGTAGAGTGTGTGATACTGTACTGCACGGAGGGTAGAGTGTGAGATACTGCGCTACACGGTGGGTAGAGTGTGAGATACTGCACTACACGGAGGGTAGAGTGTGAGATACTGTACTACACGGTGGGTAGAGTGTGAGATACTGTACTACACGGTGGGTAGAGTGTGAGATACTGCACTACACGGTGGGTAGAGTGTGAGATACTGCACTACACGGTGGGTAGAGTGTGTGATACTGTACTACACGGTGGGTAGAGTGTGTGATACTGTACTACACGGTGGGTAGAGTGTGAGATACTGCACTACACGGTGGGTAGAGTGTGAGATACTGTACTACACGGTGGGTAGAGTGTGTGATACTGTACTACACGGAGGGTAGAGTGTGAGATACTGCACTACACGGTGGGTAGAGTGTGAGATACTGTACTACACGGAGGGTAGAGTGTGAGATACTGTGCTACACGGTGTGTAGAGTGTGAGATACTGCACTACACGGAGAGTAGAGTGTGAGATACTGTACTACACGGTGGGTAGAGTGTGAGACACTGCACTACACGGAGGGTAGAGTGTGAGATGCTGTACTACACGGTGGGTAGAGTGTGAGATACTGTACTACCCGGAGGGTTGAGTGTGAGATACTGCACTACACGGAGGGTAGAGTGTGAGATACTGCACTACACGGAGGGTATATTGTGAGATACTGTGCTACACGGTGGGTAGAGTGTGAGATACTGCACTACACGGAGAGTAGAGTGTGAGATACTGTACTACACGGTGGGTAGAGTGTGAGACACTGCACTACACGGAGGGTAGAGTGTGAGATGCTGTACTACACGGTGGGTAGAGTGTGAGATACTGAACTACCCGGAGGGTTGAGTGTGAGATACTGCACTACACGGTGGGTAGAGTGTGAGATACTGCACTACACGGAGGGTAGAGTGTAAGATACTGTACTACACGGTGGGTAGAGTGTGAGATACTGCACTACACGGAGGGTAGAGTGTAAGATACTGTACTGCACGGTGGGTAGAGTGTGAGATACTGCACTACACGGTGGGTAGAGTGTGAGATACTGTACTACACGGTGGGCAGAGTGTGAGATACTGCACTACACGGAGGGTAGAGTGTGAGATACTGTACTACACGGTGGGTAGAGTGTGAGATACTGTACTACACGGTGGGTAGAGTGTGAGATACTGTACTACACGGTGGGTAGAGTGTGAGATACTGCACTACACGGAGGGTAGAGTGTGAGATACTGTACTACACGGTGGGTAGAGTGTGAGATACTGTACTACACGGTGGGTAGAGTGTGAGATACTGCACTACACGGTGGGTAGAGTGTGAGATACTGTACTACACGGTGGGTAGAGTGTGAGATACTGTACTACACGGTGGGTAGAGTGTAAGATACTGTACTACACGGTGGGTAGAGTGTGAGATACTGTACTACACGGTGGCTAGAGTGTGAGATACCTCAGTAGAAGTATGGTAGTCTATTAGACTCTCTCTCTCTGTCTGTCTGTCTGTCTCTCTCTCTCTCTCTCTCTCTCTCTCTCTCTCTCTCTCTCTCTCTCTCTCTCTCTCTCTCTCTCTCTCTCTCTCTCTCTCTCTCTCACTCTCTCTCTCTCTCTCTGTCTCTCTCTCTCTCTCTCTCCCCTTGTCTTTCCATCCGTATCTGATATCAAGCTTCTCTTATTGCTATTAAATTTCCCCTTCTTCTCTAATTCCTTTAACACCTAACCCTTCTTTAATCTCGCATTCTCTTCTTCTCTTCGTTCTCGTGTTCTCTTCATTGTACACCTCTTCATGATTCCTCCACACCATTTCTTCTCCCTCATCTTTCCTCCCGGTTTTCATCCCCACTTTATTCCTATTTATTTCCATTTCTCCAGTTTCCTGTTCTCTCGACCTTCAGCTTCTACATCTTCAGAAACAGGGAGAAAGAAGCACTCAGAGATGATGTTTGTAAGATCAATCAACGAGTGGGTTGTTGGGGCGCTGATTCTTAGAATCACTAATAAGTATAATTTCAAGTGATCTTCAAGCCCAAGGCTCAGCGATAACGCACCAATAATCATCGACAAGCCACCAAGCCTCATCAACAACCCACCAAACTTCATCGACAACCCACCAAGCCTCAACAACCCACCATAATTCCTACCGCTGTAGCAGCTGTCCAAGATCTACACAGTCTAGGTACCTTCATTAGCGATGGTCTGCAAGGCTATCCTCCCTCATCTAATTAACAGTCTCTAACAAAGGTCTGCAAACAGGTAAGCTCTGTGCAATTGAAATTAACGGAAGCTTTATACGAATTAATGTTTCGAAATTCTACAGTGGTTAGTTGGGTTTGGTAAGGTTAATGTAGGCCACAACTGCAACTCATTCACATATTTTTTGTATAAAACCATTCCTGGTAACAGCAGCTTTTGGTTGGGGTACCATTATAACCCTCCGTATGTATATATATATATATATATATATATATATATATATATATATATATATATATATATATATATATATATATATATATATATATATATATATATATATATATATATATATATATATATATATATGTATATATATATATATATATATATATATATATATATATATATATATATATATATATATATATATATGTATATGTATATATATATATATATATATATATATATATATATATATATATATATATATATATATATATATATATATATATATATATATATATATATATATATATATATATATATATATATATATATATATATATATATATATATATATATATATATATATATGCTAGCATATGAGAAGTTTTTACAAAGTAGAAGTGATGCAAGGAGGGAAGAGTATATGGAGAAAAAGAGAGAGGTTAAAAGAGTGGTCAACCAATGTAAAAAGAGAGCAAATGAGAGAGTGAGTGAGATGTTATCAACAAATTTTTTTGAAAATAAGAAAAAGTTTTGGAGAGAGATTAACAAGTTAAGGAAGCCTAGAGAACAAATGGATTTGTCAGTTAAAAATAGGAGAGGAGAGTTATTAAATGGAGAGTTAGAGGTATTGGGAAGATGGAGGGAATATTTTGAGGAATTGTTAAATGTTGATGAAGATAGGGAAGCTGTGATTTCGTGTATAGGGCAAGGAGGAATAACATCTTGTAGGAGTGAGGAAGATCCAGTTGTGAGTGTGGGGGAAGTTCGTGAGGCAGTAGGTAAAATGAAAGGGGGTAAGGCAGCCGGGATTGATGGGATAAAGATAGAAATGTTAAAAGCAGGTGGGGATATAGTTTTGGAGTGGTTGGTGCAATTATTTAATAAATATATGGAAGAAGGTAAGGTACCAAGGGATTGGTAGAGAACATGCATAGTTCGTTTGTATAAAGGCAATGGGGACAAAAGAGAGTGCAAAAAATATAGGGGAATAAGTTTGTTGAAAATACCTGGTGAAGCTTATGGTAGAGTTATTATTGAAAGAATTAAGAGTAAGACGGAGAGTAGGATAGCAGATGAACAAGGAGGCTTTAGGATGGGTAGGGGGTGTGTTTGCAGTGAAACATATAGGTGAACAGTATTTAGATAAGGGTAAAGAGGTTTTTGTGGTATTTATGGATTTGGAAGAGGCGTATGACAGGGTGGATAGGGGGTAATGTGGCAGATATTGAAGGTGTAGGTGGTAGCAGGTGGGTTACTGAAAGCAGTGAAGAGTTTTTATGAGGATAGTGAGGCCTGTTAGAGTATGTAGGAAAGAGGGAAATTATTTCAGTAAAAGTAGGCCTTAGACAAGGATGTGTGATGTCACCGTGGTTGTTTAATATATTTATAGATGGGGTTGTAAGAGAAGTAAATGCGAGGGTCTTGGCAAGAGGCGTGGAGTTAAAAGATAAAGAATCACAAGTGGGAGTTCTCACAGTTGCTCTTTGCTGATGACACTGTGCTCTTGGGAGATTCTGAAGAGAAGTTGCAGAGATTGGTGGATGAATTTGGTAGGGTATGCAAAAGAAGAAAATTAAAAGTGAATACAGGAAAGAGTAAGGTTATGAGGATAGCAAAAAGATTAGGTGATGAAAGATTGGATATCAGATTGGAAGGAGAGAGTATGGAGGAGGTGGAATGTATTCAGATATTTGGGAGTGGACGTGTCAGCGGATGGGTCTATGAAAGATAAGGTGAATCATGAATTGATGAGGGGAAAAGGGGTGAGGTGTACTTAGGAGTCTGTGGAGACAAAGAACTTTGTCCTTGGAGGCAAAGAGGGGAATGTATGAGAGTATAGTTTTACCAACGTCTTATATGGGTGTGAAGCATGGGTGATGAATGTTGCAGCGAGGAGAAGGTTGGAGGCAGTGGAGATGTCATGTCTGAGGGCAATGTGGTGTGAATATAATGCAGAGAATCTGAAGTTTGGAAGTTAGGAGGAGGTGGGGATTACCAAACTGTTGTGCAGAGGGCTGAGGAAGGGTTGTTGAGGTGGTTCGGACATGTAGAGAGAAAATGGAGCGACACAGAATGACTTCAAGAGTGTATCAGTCTGTAAAGGAAGGAAGGCAAGGGGTAGGGGTCGGCCTAGGAAAGGTTGGAGGGAGGGGGTAAAGGGGAGGTTTTGTGTGAGGGGCTTGGACTTCCAGCAGACATGCGTGAGCGTGTTTGATAGGAGTGAATGGAGAAAAAACAAATGGTTTTTAATACTTGACGTGCTGTTGGAGTGTGAGCAAAGTAACATTTATGAAGGGATTCAGGGAAACTGGCAGGCCGGACTTGAGTCCTGGAGATGGGAAGTACAGTGCCTGCACTCTGCAGGAGGGGTGTTAATGTTGCAGTTTAAAAACTGTAGTGTAAAGCACCCTTCTGGCAAGACAGTGATGGAGTGAATGATGGTGAAAGTTTTTTTTTTTTTCTTTTTCCGGGCCACCCTGCCTTGGTAGGGAATCAGCCAGTGTGATAATAAAATAAAATATATATATATATATATATATATATATATATATATATATATATATATATATATATATATATATATATATATATATATATATATATATATATATATATATATATATATATATATATATATAAGCAGTATGAAAATTTGTTTTTGCAATAAGTCTGAGAAAGTCCGTCTGAACTCAACGAAAAATTGTATGTCTAATTGATTTTCAGTAGTATTATATATTATATGATACTATATGATATAGAATTTGACAAAAAAATGCGTATTTACACACCCAACACCTGTATTTACACCTAACACTTGTACAGACAGACCCATCATTTCTGACAGACCCAACACCTATGACAGACTGAACAACTGCGACAAACCCAACACCTGTATATACACCCAACACCCGTATCTACACCCAACACCTGTATCTACACCCAACACCTGCATTTACGCCCAACACCTGCGACAGACCCAACGCCTGTGACAGACCGAACACCTGTGAGACCCAGCACCTGTATTTACACCCAACACCTGCGATAAATCCAACGCTTGTATTTACACCCAACACCTGTATTTACACCCAACACCTGAGACAGATCCATCACCTGTATTTACACCCAACACGACTGTGCTCTCTCCGGCAGTGTTTGCCTGTTCTTTTTCCTGTCACAGATTACGTTATTATTTTTGGAGCGGCTTTGAAGAGCTTTCGATAGTCACTGCGGAAGCTGCGAGTTAAGAAAATATTTTCTCTACTGTCCCAAAGGCGACCTGCAGAGCTTGGAGGGAGGGACGAGGCAGGCAGAGGAGGGTGAGGGAATAAAGAGGGAGGGAGGGACGAGGCAGGGAGAAGAAGGTAAGGGAATAAAGGGGGAAGAGAGAGAATGAGGAAACAAGAGAACGAAGCTCACGGTGTGGCGGTTTTTCTTTTTTTTTCAAAGCCACGAGAGTTGCAGTAATCTTTTTGTTCTTGCTTGTCCTTGTTTTTGTTATTTCCACGTACTCCCCTCTTCGTTTTCTTATGTTGTTACCCTTAGTCTTGTCTTTTTTGCTCTTTCTTGTCCCTGTTCTTCATGCAACTACCGTCTACAATAATTCTTAAGGTAAAATGCTGATCACCATCAGTGGATTCCCGCTCTAAGTAAGAGTCTAGAAAGATGTGGTGGTAGTAGTAAAGAAGACTAATCTTGTAGTAGTGAAGAACACTATTCCTTGTAGTAGTAGTAGTAGTAGTAGAAGAGTGGGTCGTGATAATGAAGAACGGTCTTGGGCTAGTGGTACTAGGGGGTCGTACCAAAAACGACTTGTTTTAGAGGGCAGCAGCGTTGTGGAGGGGAGTTAGAAAAGAAGACAGTCTTACTGAAATCATATCCCACTAAGGGCTGTTCTTAGACTTAATGGTAAACAATATCGACTAGTTGATGAATAAGGCACATGTTCAACACCTGGGTGTCTAAAACTGGTGGTTTTACTGAAGAACCTTCAGTAGGGTCACCCGGTGGCGAGACATGTCTACAAGATACGCAGGTGTTGCTTATCAAAAGCCAGAACGATTTGGAAATAGATATAGGAAGACTCTGAAAATAAAGAGAGAGATACATTAAGAGACTGACAATGAAGAGATAACTATGATAAAGAGATAAAGAGTGATGATAGGAACGTAAAGAGAGTACAAAAAAAAGTTAGAGACATAACAGAGAAAAGTAAGGAATCATATAAAGGGGAACGGTAAGACATAGATAAGGAGAGGGTGAATAAGAAACAAGGAAATAATCAATATGCAAAAAAATAAGCAAAGAAATAAAAAATAAGAAAGATGAAAAAAATAGAAAAAGACTGAATGTCAAAGATAAAGAGTCAGAGAAAGAGAGAGAAAGAGAGAGAAACAGAGGAGAGAGAGAGAGAGAGAGAGAGAGAGAGAGAGGAGAAAAAGAAAGACAAATGTTCCTACATACAGAGAGAGAAACAAGGGTGGGTAGGGGGGTAGTCACACGGTACACTCTTGTTTTTCCATCTCTCTTTCTCTTCCTCCCCTTTGTCTGCACCCCCTAACCCTTCCTTCCCCCCCTCCCCCCCCCTCTCTCTCTCTCTCTCTCTCTCTCTCTCTCTCTCGCTCTCTCTCTCTCTCGCTCTCGCTTTCTCTCTCTCTCTGGTATTAAACCCTAAGGTGGCTGGATTTCCTGTTTCGAGACATCTTCCCATTATGACACAAAACTCTTAGGAAACTATCTGTCCTGTTTCAAGATCCCCCCCCCCTCTCTCTCTCTCTCTCTCTCTCTCTCTCTCTCTCTGCAACACACAAGGTTGCAGTAGTGTTGCCTCGCTGCGGGTGAAGATGATGGTTCCCCTGGGCCTCTCCTTGACTCCTTCAACCAGCGTCTTTTGCCTCTTCTCTCTCCTCTTATCCCTCCCACATGTATTCAAAATGGCTGCCAGGAGGAATCTTGCTGCCGAGACCGCATGCTTGCAGGGAGGGAAGGAGGGAGGGGAAGGAGAGAGGGAGGGAGGGAGGGAGGGAAGGAGGGAGGGAAGGAAGGGAGGGAGGGAGGGAAGGAGGGAGGAAAGGAGGAAAGGAGGGAAGGAAGGGAGAGAGGGAGGGAAGGGATTGTGGTGGTGGTAGGAGTGACAAGGGAGGGTAGGGGTGTAGGGTAATTCGGAAAATGGGAAGAAAGAAGAATGCGAAAGAGAGGGAAAGTGAGTGAAGATGAAAGGAGGAAGGGAACAATGCGCAATAGGAGATAAGAGGCAGGCGAAGGAACGAAGAAAAAGAAGAGTGAAAGAAAAGGGGAAAAGATTAAAGGAAAGACACGCGGTGCAACATAAGCTTTAAGTGGCTCAACGTTTCGCTCTGTGTAGAGCTTCATCAAGTATTACCATGGTTCTACACAGACCGAAACGTTGTTCATACATGTGAATTTTCTCTCTTATGTTGGCACTACAACACATGACTCCAGAAGGGCAACTGGAAGAGCATGAAGGAAGATGAAAGGGGAGAAAGATAGGAATGAGGGGTGAAAGAGGAGAGAAAAGAGGATGAAGGAGCGAGAAAGAGGAGAGAGAGAGAGAGAGAGAGAGATCAGCCTTGGTTTGGCTTTAGTTGTAGAGAGGCTGCTACTGCTAAGTACAAAGCATAGCAAAGGTATAAGAGACCACCTACAACAGGAACTTGCGCAGGCAAGCCTGTAGGCATATGGGTGACGTTCAAAAGTGGGCCAGTGATAAATGGGAGGTGGACACTAAAAGAAAGCTAGCATCAGGTAGGGTAGGCTCCAAAACCTGGTGGTCCCTGGTCAAGGACAGACAAGGTTATCTGCCTGATGAACTCATTCCACCTCTAAATCGACAGGATGGAACCACCTCTACTAGTAGTCAAGAGAAGGCAGACATATTTGCTGAACATTTTGCTACCAAAATGCAAGTTCCTGATCCAGCAAGGGACCCCCCTTGGCTAGCTGCAAGAACTGTGTCAAAACTGTCAGTGGTGACAATAAGGCAGGAGGAGGTGCATTTCCTTCTTAAATCGCTTGACCAAGAAAAGGCTGAGGGCCCAGACAAGTTGAGCCCAAGATTGCTGAGAAGATGTGCAGACCAGCTAGCAGCACCTCTAACTCGCATCTTTCAGCACTGCCTAGTACAGTGTAAATGGCCCTCTCCATGGAAAGAGGCAAATGTAGTCCCTGTTCACAAAAAGAAGAGCAGAGCAGAAATCAGCAACTACAGACCAGTGTCACTCCTGTTAATCACTGGTAAGATCCTTCAGACAATAATCTCAAGACAAATGACAGAGTTTTTTGACTGCCACTCACTACTTTGTGATCGTCAATATGGCTTCAGGAAAGGTTACTCTGCTGCTGATCTGTTGTTAAACCTCTCCACTAAGTGGCACCAGTCACTGGATGAATCCAAAGTCAGCTATGTGGTAGCACTGGACATTGCTGGCGCTTTCGACCGGGTGTGGCACCAGGGCCTCTTAGCAAAATTTCAAGCACTGGGAATTGCAGGCTCTACGCTGTCTCCTCAGTGATTACCTTCAGGGTAGATCTCTAAGTGTAGTTCTCAATGGAACGGAATCAGCAAGACATCTTATTGGGGCAAGTGTTCCACAAGGAAGCGTGCTGGGACCATTGTTATGGAATGTCTACTTCAACGACCTTCTTCATCTCATCCCAGAATCACATGCATATGCAGACGACTGTACACTGACATTCACTTATCCAAGAGAAGAAATGCCAGCTGCTCTAAGCTACATCAAACACCAGCAAGAGCCATACAGCTTGGGGAAATAGATGGCAAGTAACATTTGCACCTGAGAAAACGCAAATGATGATCGTCTCTAGGCACCATGATGGTAATGCTGGTGCAGTAGTAAGGATGAATGGGAGGGTGTTGGCACCTGGAGAAGAAGTTGATATCCTTGGGGTGAAATTTGACTCCAAACTAACCATGAAGAACCATGTTGTAAATCTTACAAACAAGGCAGCCAGGAAGTTTACAGAAATTTGCCGTATCTCGCATCTGCTTGACAGTAGGGGTTGCAAGATTCTGTACGAGGCACAAGTACGCTCACACCTTGAGTATGCTCCATTTTCTTGGTTTGCCTGCCCCCCCCCCTCTCATCTGCGACTGCTTGACAGAGTAGAGAACGGAGCAAGACGTCTCATCTCTCGCCTGGACCCATCCTGGATAGATCTGTCATTTCAGCAGAACCTTCAGCACAGGAGGGATGTGGGTGGCCTTACTGTTATGTACAAGGCCAATATTGTCAAAATACCACACTTGGATCCACTTCGAGGACAGCGTGAAACAAGCTTTTATGCCACAAGACGGGCAGAAAGCAGCAACTTCACTCTGGCTGTACCCTTCTCCAGAACATCACTCCATCTGAGATCATACATACCCAGGATGACTCGAGTATGGAACACATTCGTACAGCATAATGATGTCAACGAGATCAAGTCAGTTGATTAAATGAAAATGCTGGCCCACAGATGGCTCCAACTTCATCCTTTTCCCTACTTGTATGTCTCATAATAATAAAAATGCTTTCAAATGAGCTGATGTAGGTAACAGCTCTTAGCTTGTCAATAAAGTCAGGAATCCTTAATCTGTAAATATCTTGGGAGTGTCCATAACCCTAGTACTTATCAGTTAAATAACGAAGAACTTAGCCATTCAGATTGCGAAAAGGATTTGGGGGTTATGGTATGCAGCAACCTTAAACCAAGACAGCAATGGCATTGCTGTCTTGGTTTAAGGTTGCTGCTTACCATAAGCGTACGTAACAAAGCAAATAGATTACTGGGATTTATATCTAGAAGTGTAAGCAACATAAGTCCAAAGGTTATTTTACAGCTTTATGCATCATTAGTAAGGTTTCATTTAGATTACGCAGCTCAGTTCTGGTCTCCATATTACAGAATGGATATAAATTCGCTAGAAAATATCCAGCGAAGAATGACCAAATTAATACATAACATTAGCAATCTTCCGAACGAAGAACGATTGAAGACTCTTAAACTACATTCACTTATAAGACGAAGAATGAGGGGAGACATGATCGAAGTGCATAAGTGGAAGATGGGTATTAACAAAGGGGATATAAATAAGGTTTTGAGGATATCACTCCAAGAAAGAACCCGCAATAACGGGTTCAAATTAGACAAGTTTAGATTTCGAAAGGATATAGGAAAGTATTGGTTTGGGAATAGGGTAGTTGATGAGTGGAACAGTCTACCTAGTAGGGTTATTGAAGCTAAAACGTTGGGTAGTTTCAAATTTAGGTTAGATAAATACATGAGTGAGAGGGGTTGAATTTGAGTGAGACTTATATAATGAGTAAATAGAATCATCAAAACTTATTTCTTGGGTAGCATTGAAAATTGGGTTGGGCAAATATATTGTTAGTGGGAAGGATTGTAAAGGACCTGCCTGATATGGGTCAACAGGCCTGCTGCAGTGATCCTCCTTTCTTATGTTCTTATGTTATCCTTAACTTAACCTTGTCAAACCCTGTGTAAAAGAGAGAGAAAGAGAGAGAGAGAGAGAGAGAGAGAGAGAGAGAGAGAGAGAGAGAGAGAGAGAGAGAGAGAGAGAGAGAGAGAGAGAGAGAGAGAGAGAGAGAGAGAGAGAGAGAGAGGGGAGAGAGAGTGAGAGAGAGAGAGTGAGAGAGAGAGAGAGAGAGAGAGAGAGTGAGAGAGTGTGAGAGAGAGAGAGAGAGAGAGAGAGAGAGAGAGAGAGAGAGAGAGAGAGAGAGAGAGAGAGAGAGAGAGAGAGAGAGAGAGAGAGAGAGAGAGAGAGAGAGAGAGAGAGAGGATGGGTGAAAGGGTAAAGAAGAGAGGGACTGGAAAAGAAGGAATAGAATTAGGGAAAGGAGGGAAGTGAATCAGAAACCGTTCAAGGGGAAGGGGGGAAAGTCTCCAGTATTCCTGTCCTTATGCTCGTATTCGTCCCCAGAAGAAGACTGAGTCGCTGCCAACATTCACACATTAATATAAAAGGCGATGGCTCGACCTTTTCCAAAGAGAAGGAAAATCTGTAGAACTCAAAAGCGATTATTATCAAGATCAAGTTTACTTGATCAAATTTACTTGTTAGAACTTGAGACAAGTGAACGCTCGTCTCTCTGGCGGTTTATGAATGTTTCTCTAACTTGTTCAGTAATAAGTTTGTTACAAAGGAGATTTTTGTATTCTTTGTCTCCTTTGCAAACATGACGTATGTTGGCCTAGTTAAAAAAAAAAAAGAACGTTCTTTCCTTTCGTTGACAAGGACAACAGAAACGTTCCCTCGTCTCGTTGATAAGCACAGCAACGTTCTCTCGTCTCGTTGATAAGCACAGCAACGTTCTCTTGTCTCGTTGATAAGCACAGCAACGTTCTCTCGTCTCGTTGATAAGCACAGCAACGTTCTCTTGTCTCGTTGATAAGCACAGCAACGTTCTCTTGTCTCGTTAATAAGCACAGCAACGTTCTCTCGTCTCGTTGATAAGCACAGCAACGTTCTCTCGTCTCGTTGATAAGCACAGCAACGTTCTCTTGTCTCGTTGATAAGCACAGCAACGTTCTCTTGTCTCGTTGATAAGCACAGCAACGTTCTCTTGTCTCGTTGATAAGCACAGCAACGTTCTCTTGTCTCGTTGATAAGCACAGCAATGTTCTCTTGTCTCGTTGATAAGCACAGCAATGTTCTCTTGTCTCGTTGATAAGCACAGCAATGTTCTCTCGTCTCGTTGATAAGCACAGCAATGTTCTCTTGTCTCGTTGATAAGCACAGCAATGTTCTCTTGTCTCGTTGATAAGCACAGCAACGTTCTCTTGTCTCGTTGATAAGCACAGCAATGTTCTCTTGTCTCGTTGATAAGCACAGCAATGTTCTCTTGTCTCGTTGATAAGCACAGCAATGTTCTCTTGTCTCGTTGATAAGCACAGCAATGTTCTCTCGTCTCGTTGATAAGCACAGCAATGTTCTCTTGTCTCGTTGATAAGCACAGCAATGTTCTCTTGTCTCGTTGATAAGCACAGCAATGTTCTCTTGTCTCGTTGATAAGCACAGCAACGTTATCTTGTCTCGTTGATAAGCACAGCAACGTTATCTTGTCTCGTTGATAAGCACAGCAACGTTATCTTGTCTCGTTGATAAGCACAGCAACGTTATCTTGTCTCGTTGATAAGCACAGCAACGTTATCTTGTCTCGTTGATAAGCACAGCAATGTTCTCTTGTCTCGTTGATAAGCACAGCAACGTTCTCTTGTCTCGTTGATAAGCACAGCAATGTTCTCTTGTCTCGTTGATAAGCACAGCAACGTTCTCTTGTCTCGTTGATAAGCACAGCAATGTTCTCTTGTCTCGTTGATAAGCACAGCAATGTTCTCTTGTCTCGTTGATAAGCACAGCAACGTTCTCTTGTCTCGTTGATAAGCACAGCAACGTTCTCTTGTCTCGTTGATAAGCACAGCAATGTTCTCTTGTCTCGTTGATAAGCACAGCAAGGTTCTCTTGTCTCGTTGATAAGCACAGCTATGTTCTCTCGTCTC
>NC_091331.1:13839214-13841714 GCF_038502225.1 Cherax quadricarinatus | reverse complement strand
GTCCAGTTCTAATGCTATATTTATGTTGTTTTAATCTTCGAGACTTTTACCAGTTTGACCGTAATATACTTTATCGCAAATTTTACAAGGAATCTTATAGACACATCCGTCAGCATTTTGGGGGGAATTCTTAATCAAAAGGTTTTTTTTTACTGTATCAAGATTTTTAAATACAACTTTGATATTAAAAGAATCAATATATTTTTAGTTGAATAAGGTTGGTTGTCCCTTTTTGGTTGATATGCCTTCTCTTCTTAAGACTTTTAATATCAAAGTTGTATTTAAAATTCTTGATACAGTAAAAAAAAACTTTTGATAAAGAATAACGATAACTACAAACCCAGATTTATACAATAACAAAGAACCATAACAAACACAAAGATAACAAACAACCACAACAAACAAACAAACAAAAACTTATTTCTTTCTTCCTCCTCCTCCTCCTCACAGGATTTCCTAGCTGTGCTTCCTTTATTCATGTACTTGAGTTGATTTGCGCCGGGAATATTTCAGGTGTCCGGGTCATGAGCACAGAACACCGCAGCGTTAGTTCACCTCAGCCTCGGCCGTAACTATGTTAAAATGCAACACAAACTCTGCTAAATTCACACCTCTGCACTTACATCGTAAAATGTTCGCATATTTATACCGTCAAGTGTTTTATCTTTACCACCTCGTGTGTATATCAAGGTGTGTGTGTGTGTGTGTGTGTGATATGTACACTCACCTAGTTATATTTAAAGGGGTCGAGTCACAGCCCCTGGCAGTGCCTCTTAAACTACAATTGCCCTCATTTTTCCCTATCTATCGTGCTCTGTTGATTCTGCTCTTGAAACTGTGTGTGATATTTGTGTCCACCTCTTCCTTATCCAGCTCGTTCCACTTATTAACCACCACTGTTCCCGCTTTATCAGTGGTCCTCATCCTCTCTGAAACATTTTGAGTATCTTGTACGCATTTTATCGTTTCTCTTCTTCTTCCTTCTCCTTCTCTTTCATTCTTCCTCCTCCCGATCCTCTGCAAATGAAGGAGCCCAAGAGAATGCTAGACCTTGAAGATGTATTTACTTAGAGAAATATCTTGAAGGGCGAGCTTGGTGAGATGGTGAGGGAGAGTGCGGTGAGAGAGTGAATGAAGGTAATGGGAGGAAAGGTAAATTAGAGAAGGAGGAGGAGGAGGAAAGATAGAAGGGAAATGAAGGAAATGTGGGTTAAGGAAGGATGGAGAAAGTCAGAAAGGAATATCACTGAGCACATCCCAACGGGAGGCCCTGACATTACTAGCGCTCATAGCAAATTGCTGCAAAGTTGAACCCAGACTGGTCTCTTGAGGCAGCTGGGTGGATAGGTGGAGGGAATGCAGGATGGATAGATAGAGGAATAAAGTAGAGAGGAAGGAGAGAATGATGTCTTTAGGTATTTGATAAGAAAAGGAGGGTGTACATATAAGAGAAAGATTAGCAGAGGATTTGCAAGTCCACACCATAGTTATCTACTGAGAAGAACTACCTATCTACTTTTTACCTAGATTATGAACTATCGGGAACATCTAGGTGCATGAAACAAGGATATAAAAAACAAAAGGTGGGAAGGGAAGGAAGAGGGAAGAGGAGGAAGAAGGGAGTAAGAAAAAAACGAAGGAAAGGTTGCAAAAGACACGAAGGAAATGACATGAGATTAAGAGATGCCGAAAATTATTTCTTTTGTTTTAAACTAAACTTAAAAAAAAAATACTTTCAGTCCCTTAAACTATTTCTTGATTTTTTTATCAGATCAAAAATACAGCAACACCTCACTTCTTCTTCAGAAGTATCATTCAGAATATTCCTCTTAATCTCACTTATTCCTTTCAGATAGTATTTCCACTAAGACTTTTTAAAGAACAAAGAAGGCACAATACCGTGACTGGAACAATACACTAATAATCTTACTTACAAATGGTCCAAGTAGGACCGAAACGTCGTCATAAGCTTGTCTCTCCTAATGTGCGGGTTATTCGTGTATTGTGTATAAGACAATCTTGCAGTTTCCTGGGGTTCACTCACAGAATATCCCAAAACACAGGATATATATACACCCAGGTGTATATATTTCAACGTATATACACTCAGGTGTATATCTCTCAGTGTAAATATACAGACACTGCATGCTATTCTTTATTTTGGGGATTAAAGTACTCTTGGTTAGTGTTGTACTGGTGGGATTCTTGAAGAAAAAAGACATGTTACAAACACAAGATACTGGGACAACGATTCACTCCGTCTAGCGTTTTATCATGTTAAAGCTCTTGATACGTCTCTGACATAGGTTGCCACTGACACCTGAATTGCATAAGAGAATTTCACCTCCTATCTGTTGATGTCTTGCAACATTGAATAGCTCCTGAAGACGCACGAGTGCGGAAGATCTTGAGCTGAAGACTTCCATCCCAGTGTGACGTGCTCTGCATTGTTAAGATTACCTGTCTGCGAATTTATTGTATATATATACATAAATATATA
>NC_091331.1:13831714-13834214 GCF_038502225.1 Cherax quadricarinatus | reverse complement strand
ACTTGCTCCTGGCCCCCACAGGTATCTGGTAAGGTCCTTGCACATGTCCTAGTTCCATCAATGTCTTCCAACCTCTCTTTCTGTCCTAGAGTGCTCCCTGTCTTTGTTTTGGCCCCATGTGGGTTTGACAGGACCTCTGCATACAGTTTAGTTTCCATGCTTCCTTCGGACCTGTTGTCTGTGTTCGATGTAGCCATTGCCGATGCTACTTCTGTAATATCTTTGTCTCTGTGCTGTTTCAGATGTCTCAGCTCCTCTTCTAATCTCTCTATCTTGATTTCTGCTGCTGTGGCCTGTTGCTTCCACCTTCTGCATTCTGCTGCTAACCTCTCTTCCATCTTCCTTTCCAGCTCATCTAGTCTCCTTCCCCAGTCTTCCTCCCTTTTTTTGAGCTCTATCTCCCATTCCTCCCTCTCAGATTCGTCCTTGGAGCCCCTTGTCCTCATCCTGGTTAGGGGGAGGGGAATAGACGGTTAGGAGAGGGGATGGATGGTTGTGGGGGAGGGGGAGGATGGTTATTGGAGGGGCAGAGATAGTTGGGGGAGGGAGTTAGATGGTTTGGGGGAGGGAGTTAGATGGTTTGGGGGAGAGAGGGGATGGATGGTTATGGGGGAGGGGGAGGATGGTTATTGGAGGGAGGGAGGTTGTTGGCCGGGGGTTAGACGGTTTGGGGAGGGGTTAGGTGGTTTGGGGGAGGGGTAGGTGGCTAAGGCTAAGGTGTCAAGTGGCGGAGGGTGTGTGTGTGTGTGTGTGTGTGTGTGTGTGTGTGTGTGTGTGTGTGTGTGTGTGTGTGTGTGTGTCTGTGTGTGTGTGTGAATGTGTGTGTGTGAATGTGTGTGTGTGTGTGTGTGTGTGTGTGTGTGTGTGTGTGTGTGTGTGTGTGTGTGTGTGTGTGTGTGCGTGTGTGTGTGTGTGTATGTGTATGTGTATGTGTGTGTGTGTGTTTGTGTGTTTACGTATGTGTGTATGTATGTGTGTGTGTGTATGTGTGTATGTGTGTGTATGTGTGTGTGTGTGAGTGTCTACCCTTGTGTGTGTGTGCTTGTGTGTGAGGGAGGGAGGGTTAGGGGGGGGGGTTGAGAGGTCCGTCGTGTAGGCACAAATTTAGTCTCATTTATCTTTCCCAATTATGCTACTCTCTCCACTTATTGCCCTTTCTGGATTTACGTGTTAATTGTTGCTGGTTATTATCATTTTCCTTGTTCACATTGAGAGAGGACTTCCTAGCTTCCTAAGTATTCTTACTGCTAATAACTACCGGTAGTAACACTGCCTGTGTGCGTGTGTGCGTGTGTGTGTGTGTGTGTGAGTGTGTGTGTGAGAGTCTTGTGCGGTGTAATGACTGGCCGCAACTTCTTGTGACCTGACTAAACCCTCCTGGGACCCCCTAGCACCGTCTTACCATGTTGCCCTTAAAAGCTTGTCCCACCTACCTTCTCACACTCGTCAACACTATATTCTCTATGTCTATGCTATTTCTATTCTAATTCTGGTAATAGCTTGCAGGAGTGAGTGACCAGTATCAAACAGTATACAAGGCCAGCCAGGGCCGTCAACATGCAAACCACAACTAGGCGAATAAACTTGCGGTTGACAGTTGCCAGCTGCTGATGACGTAGTCGTACGTAGGCCTTAAATCCCTATTTTTGGAGATCCTTCACCCGTGATGATTATAACCATATATTCCGCTTCCTCACTTCACTCTTCACTGATGGTAGTATACACTTCACATTATATACACTTCACTTCATATGTATAATGGCACACAACTTGTCGTGACGTCACTTCATCAGGCCTACCGCTGCCAATGTGGCAACAGCGCCTAAGACCCCCAGCGGTTTGCGCTTTGAAATATTATGATTTCAGCTTTCCTCTCACTTTCTTTAACTAATAACTTTAATTATCACTCGTAGTATTGTTCACTGACGTTCCACTACCACTGATTACTTCTAGCTGATATTACGCGTCTTTCAACGCCAAGGTTCTCGGAGCCTTGTTACCCACGTCTTCACCCCACGGACCCACGTGTGTGTGTGTGTGTGTGTGTGAGAATGTGTGTGTGTGAATGTGTGTGTGTGTGTGTGTGTGTGTGTGTGTGTGTGTGTGTGTGTGTGTGTGTGTGTGTGTGTGTGTGTGTGTGTGTGAATGTGTGTGTGTGTGAGAATGTGTGTGTGTGTGAGAATGTGTGTGTGTGTGAGAATGTGTGTGAGTGTGTGTGTGTGTGTGTGTGTGTGTGTGTGTGTGTGTGTGTGTGTGTGTGTGTGTGTGTGTGTCTGTGTGCATGTGTGTGTGTGCATGTGTGTGTGTGCGCCTGTGTGTGTGTGTATGTGTGTGTGTGTGTGTGTGTGTGTGTGTGTGTGTGTGTGTGTGTGTGTGAGTGTGTGTGTGTGTGTGTGTGTGAATGTGTGTGTGTGTGTGTGTGTGTGTGTGTGTGTGTGAGTTTGTGTGTGTGTGTGTCTGTGTGTGTGTGTGTGTGTGTGAGTGTGTGTGTGTGTGTGTA
>NC_091331.1:13819214-13826714 GCF_038502225.1 Cherax quadricarinatus | reverse complement strand
TTCTGTTTACCACCATACCAACACACTGCTCTTATTAAGACCCACAGAAGTTATCCTTCTCTCTGTGACATACCAGACCACAGAAGTGTAGAAGAATGAAATATTTTTTAAAACTTGTTTTAGTGTTTTAAATAAAAAAATATATTTTAAACCGCTGAAGGGAATTTACGTAACAAATTACATAGTGAATGTTGAAAACCAATATAAAGATCTGCTTAATTCTTTAGTTCTATGGTGCTGCAGAAGAGTGAGATACTACAGAAATTTTACAAGCATGACTCGCCAGTGCTGAGAGTTTGAAGCCAACCAGAAGAGGCATTCTTTATTTATCGCACGAAGTCCAACGATTCCATGACTCTTACCTATGCTAGTAATTGGCAAAGCTCCACCTCTACAGCCTAAAATTAACTAGCGGTAGAGGTTTGAAGCCGATCAAAAGGGGCATCAGCGTCAAACCTTTAACACTAATTCGCTTATTGAAAGGAATTCAATCTCACAATTTATATATCTAAACTTGGAAAACTGGGTCGAGCAGCAGGAGGATGGGAAAAATTCGACAGAGGTAAGATTTCGAAGTCGATCAGTAGAGACATCATCCAGTTTACAAACAGAGTCCAACGATTCCGAGTATTTTAACGATATAAATATACCGATAAATCTACACCTAAGTCTAAACTTACAGGTTACTCTCTTTCTCATAAGACTCATCAACAATTACCAACTAAAGCTTTACATCTGAGGCATATTCGAGATGTTTCACCGAAAAAATCACTCTGTTTTAAAAATAAAATTTGAAGCTGATCGGATTACGTGTTCTCTAGTTATAAACAGAAATATTGGCGGAAGAAACAAATATCAGGTACTTACTATGTGGTACCACCCTGGGAATACCTGATAACGACTGGGATATTTTATATCAGAAGGTCGACAGCTTGTAGGAGGACTCAGGAGCTAGTACTCACACCCATGAACAGTATTACGTAATTACAAATATGCCACTACGCATGAATAAAGACTTAAGATTCGTTAAAACTGCAGATGTCACATGAAATGAAGAAAAGTAACAGGAATAAGAATTGAAGTCCTTGTGTCGTTGCTGAACGAGTCGAATCTGACGCAACAAAGAAGATAAAAGTCCTTGTGTCGTTGCTGAACGAGTCGAATCTGACGCAACAAAGAAGATAAACAAACTTTTTCTTCACTACGACTCATATTTTTGGCGGGTTAGCTTGGATTCTAATGCTGTGCTGGACAAAACAAATTTATACCTACGATAAAGTATTAAAGAATGTTTAATACTTAACATACTTGCCATAAGTAAATGAAACACATTTATCTAGTTAATGAATATGAGAAAATATTGAGGGATAACCAGCCAATGCGACTGACAGATTGATGTATAAACAGTCACGTAAACTGACAGCTCCTAACTGAAATCCAACAGAAGATAGAGTTTGTATATACACTTTATTTTTCAACACATTCACACGTAAGTTGAGAGCTCTGACAGGTGAAGGTGGTGTGTGGGAAGAGGAGCTCACAGCGTTCTCTCCTCTCCTCTCTAGGTGCTTCCTAACTTCTTCCTGAATATCTCTCCCCGTACGGTTGAGACTATACATGTCAGTGCAACTGGTTTGCAATTTAATGGCTTTTGATTATTTTCCCTTTTAGTAGAATTAGACCCAGTTTGCAGTTTTGCGTCTGTTCAGTAGTTGCCCCATTTCTAATCACCATGGTTTGCATACAGTACTGCTCACTGTATGTGTATGATTACTTACATCTAAGCACATATTTGTAGTTAGAGGAACAAAATTCTTCTGAAATCCTTATGAACTTCAGATAATTTTGGGCCTTTAGTTCCATTTATTGCTGGCAAGAAGAAATAATCCTTTTCCTGTTTTATTTCCATTATTTTATACATCCACATCTAGTTATCATATAAATGAATATTTAGTTATATCTCACTTCTTCAAGTTTTCCATTGAGGAAGGCGAATGTAGAATATAACTTTGGTGCATCTGTGTCTAGCATCAGGAAGTAAAGAGAGAAGTAAATAATAATACTGAATGTCATGGGAGTGCAATTAGAAGCCTGAGAAGATCTATAACCCACTATGATAACATCATCGTATATAAGTACGTTCATGGAGCAACTTGTAATGTGAACATGCTGACTGATGTTAGGCTTGGTTACCAGTACTTCTGTAAGATGAGGAGGTACTTGTACCTCCTCCCATGGGAGACTTAAGTCTCGAGACACTCCCCAGATAGGGAGCCAAGGCCGGGTCACCACTACTTGGAAAAGACCCGGGCCGGGAGAATACCGGCGAATAAAAAAAAAAAAAACAGTACTTCTGGCATTTTGGCAGACACACAAATGGTGATTAAACCAAATGCAATGTTGTCAGTTCTATGGTCACTATCTTGAACTCTATATGCTTAATTGCCCACTTACCAGGGAATAATAATAAAATACCAGACATATTAAGCAATTACCTAAATTTGCTTTTAACAGATAAGTGAACCAAAGAAATAAATCCAGATGTAGTCCTGTTAACCCTTTTGGAGCCTAGTTCCTAGGCCTTTTGTGAATTCATATGCTCTTGCGCTACCGTCCACAGGATGGATATGGGGTGCACAATAAACAAGCCACTTCGATGGCAAAATAAAAATCCATGGAGGCCATTTCTAACGTTTTTAGTCATTTTTCAAAGCTCATTTTTTTATAATTTCTGTGACACATATTGGTCCATATTTTTTTTTAATTTTCTCTTTTATTAATTTTTTAAAAGTGAGGACATCAAACCAGAACCTAATAATCCATTAAAACATATAATGACACTGGTGATGGAGCATCATCACTGTCATTTACAAACACCTGTGCTACTAGCCTATCAAAATACCTCTGCTACTGGCTCGTCTAAACACCTGTGTTGCTGGCTGATCAAAACATCTGTTCTGCTAGTCCATCATAACACCTGTGCTGCAGGCAAATCAAACACCTGACTGAGTTGCTAATCCTTCAAAATACCTGTACTACTGGCCCATCAAAACATCTGCGCTGCTAGTCCACCAAAATACCTGTGGTGAGGGGTGTATAAAATCCGAGACACCTGCACCAAACATACACACACAGACGCAGCCAGTCACAACATTTTACCCTAGAGTGACACTGGCCAATTTATCATGACTACTGGGAAGGGAGAGAGAGGAAGAGAGGGAAGAAGAGGAAGGGATGTAGAGAGAGAGAGAGAGAGAGAGAGAGAGAGAGAGAGAGAGAGAGAGAGAGAGAGAGAGAGAGAGAGAGAGAGAGAGAGAGAGACAGACAGACAGACAGACAGACAGACAGACAGAGACAGAAACAGAGACAGAGAGACAGAGACAGAGAGACAGAGAGAGAGAGAGAGAGACAGACAGACAGACAGAGAGACAGAGAAAGAGAGAGAAAGATACGAGGATAGGCAAAAAATACAGATACAAATCACAGCAAGAGCCGAGAAAAATAAGAAAAAATCGACAACACGCCGCTGTCAAATCCGGATTATTTATTTATTGACCTCTGCGGCGTGACCTCTGCGGCGTGACCTCTCCTGAGTGACCAAAGTAGATCCCGCAAACCGAAAATCAGTGGGCGTGTTGCTAATATCTTGGAGGGCAGGTGGGCGTGAGTGTCGCTTATCTCAGGGTGGGCGGATGGGCTTGGTGCTTGTGTCAGGGTGGGCGGGGTAAAGGGGCGTGGCTATCAGTCAGCGGGCGTGGCCCCAGAGATGCAAAACACAAACCTCAAACAGTGGCAGGATCGAGTTTCTCCGAGATAACGAGGCTACCCACCATCACCAGCCACCATCAACACAACCTGACTGCCAGCCAGCCAACCTCCCTGTCTGCCTGCCTGCTTACCTTCCTCCCTGACTGCCAGCCATCCAGAAAGCCTGTCTTCCTGCGTGCATGCTTACCCCACCTCCCTGCCTGCCTGCCAGAAGTCCTGCCTATCTCCCTACCTGCCAGAAAGCCTTCCTGCCCGTCTGCCAGCCTGCCAGCCTACCAGCCTGCCTGTCCGTGTATATGAATTTCGCCTATTGTTCCACACTTCGTTTTCCGGTATTCATAGGAGAAAAACGCAACAGGTAACATAAAACCATTGTTTCTTGTGTGTGTGTGTGTGTGTGTGTGTGTGTGTGTGTGTGTGTGTGTGTGTGTGTGTGTGTGTTTGTGTGTGTGTGTGTGTGTGTGTGTGTGCGTGTATGTGTGTGTATGTGTGTGTGTATGTGTGTACTCACCTAGTTGTACTCACCTAGTTGAGGTTGCGGGGGTCGAGTCCGAGCTCCTGGCCCTGCCTCTTCACTGATCGCTACTAGGTCACTCTCCCTGAGCCGTGAGCTTTATCATACCTCTGCTTAAAGCTATGTATGGATCCTGCCTCCACTACATCACTTCCCAAACTATTCCACTTACTGACTACTCTGTGGCTGAAGAAATACTTCCTAACATCCCTGTGATTCATCTGTGTCTTCAGCTTCCAACTGTGTCCCCTTGTTACTGTGTCCAATCTCTGGAACATCCTGTCTTTGTCCACCTTGTCAATTCCTCTCAGTATTTTATATGTCGTTATCATGTCCCCCCTATCTCTCCTGTCCTCCAGTGTCGTCAGGTTGATTTCCCTTAACCTCTCCTCGTAGGACATACCTCTTAGCTCTGGGACTAGTCTTGTTGCAAACCTTTGCACTTTCTCTAGTTTCTTCACGTGCTTGGCTAGGTGTGGGTTCCAAACTGGTGCCGCATACTCCAATATGGGCCTAACGTACACGGTGTACAGGGTCCTGAATGATTCCTTATTAAGATGTCGGAATGCTGTTCTGAGGTTTGCTAGGCGCCCATATGCTGCAGCAGTTATTTGGTTGATGTGCGCTTCAGGAGATGTGCCTGGTGTTATACTCACCCCAAGATCTTTTTCCTTGAGTGAGGTTTGTAGTCTCTGACCCCCTAGACTGTACTCCGTCTGCGGCCTTCTTTGCCCTTCCCCAATCTTCATGACTTTGCACTTGGTGGGATTGAACTCCAGGAGCCAATTGCTGGACCAGGTCTGCAGCCTGTCCAGATCCCTTTGTAGTTCTGCCTGGTCTTCGATCGAGTGAATTCTTCTCATCAACTTCACGTCATCTGCAAACAGGGACACCTCAGAGTCTATTCCTTCCGCCATGTCGTTCACAAATACCAGAGACAGCACTAGTCCTAGGACTGACCCCTGCGGGACCCCGCTGGTCACAGGTGCCCACTCTGACACCTCGCCACGTACCATGACTCGCTGCTGTCTTCCTGACAAGTATTCCCTGATCCATTGTAGTGCCTTCCCTGTTATCCCTGCTTGGTCCTCCAGTTTTTGCACAAATCTCTTTTGTGGAACTGTGTCAAACGCCTTCTTGCAGTCCAAGAAAATGCAATCCACCCACCCCTCTCTCTCTTGTCTTACTGCTGTCACCATGTCATAGAACTCCAGTAGGTTTGTGACACAGGATTTCCCGTCCCTGAAACCATGTTGGCTGCTGTTGATGAGATCGTTCCTTTCTAGGTGTTCCACCACTCTTCTCCTGATAATCTTCTCCATGATTTTGCATACTAGGTGTGTGTGTGTGTGTGTGTGTGTTTGTGTGTGTACTCACCTAGTTGAGGTTGCAGGTGTGTGTGTGTGTGTGTGTGTGTGTGTGTATGTACTCACCTAATTGTGGTTGCAGGGGTCGATACTCAACTTCTGGCCTCGCCTCTTCACTGATCGCTGCTAGATCCTCCTCTCTCTGCTCCCTGAGCTTTGTCATACCTCGTCTTAAAGCTATGTATGGTTCCTGCCTCCACTACATCACTTGCCAGACTATTCCACTTCTTGACAATTCTATGAGTGAAGAAATACTTCCTAACATCCCCGTGATTCGACTGAGTCTTCAGCTTCCAAATGACCCCTTGTTTCTGTGTCCCATCACTGGAACATCCTGTTTCTGTCCACCTTTGCCCTTCCCCAATCATGCCTTTGCTTTTGGCGGGACTGAATTCGAAAAGCCAGTTACTGGACCACGTGTTCAGCCTGTCCAGGTCTCTTTGAAGTCCTGACTGTTCCTCATTCGATTTAATCCTTCTCATTAACTTCACATCATCTGCGAACAGGAGCACTTCTGAATCTATCCCTTCCATCATGTCATTCACATATACCAAAAATAGCACTGGTCCTAGGACTGACTCCTGTGGGACCTCGCTCGTCACAGGCGCCCACTGTGATACCTCATCACGTACCATGACTCGTTGTTGCCTCCCTGTCAGGTGTTCTCTGATCCACTGCAGTGCCCTTCCTGTTATACGCTCCTGATCCTCCAGATTCTGCACTAATCTCTTGTGAGGAACTGTGTCGAAGGCCTTCCTGTAGTCCAGGAAAATGCAATCAACCCACCCCTCTCTCTCGTGTCTTACTTCTGTTACTTTGTCATAAAACTCTAGAAGGTTTGTGACACAGAATTTGCCTTCCATGAATCCGTGCTGGTTGTCGTTTATAAACTTGTTCCGTTCTAGGTGCTCCACAACTCTCCTAATAATCTTCTCCATGACTTTGCATACTATACGTCAGTGACACTAGTCTGTAGTTTAGTGCTTCGTTTCTGTCTCCTTTCTTATAAATGGGGACTACATTTGCTGTCTTCCATACCTCAGGTAGTTGCCCAGTTTCAAGGGATGTGTTGAAGATAGTGGTTAGTGGCACACACAGCATCTCTGCTCCTTCTCTAAGGACCCACGGGGAGATGTTGTCCGGTCCCATCGCCTTTGAGGTATCAAGGTCACTTAGCAGCTTCTGCACCTCCTGTTCAGTTGTGTGTATGTCATCCTACGCTTGTTGGTGTATTCCCTGTTGGTGTTCCCCTCTGTGTTGTCGTCCCAGAGCCCTTGCTATCTCTACTGTAAATACTTCCTTGAACCTCGTGTTGAGCTCCTCACATACCTCTTGACCGTTTCTTGTGAGTTCCCCATCTTCTTTCCTCAGCCTGATCACCTGGTCTTTGACTGTCGTCTTCCTCCTAATGTGGCTAAACAGCAGTTTCTGGTCAGACTTGACTTTCGATGCTATGTTGTTTTCGTACTGTCGCTGGGCCTCCCTCCTTATCTGTGCATATTCGTTTCTGGCTCTTCGACTGATCTCCTTATTTTGCTGCGTTCTTTGCCTTCTGTACTTTTTCCATTCTCTAGTGCACTTAGTTTTTGCCTCCTTGCACCGTCGGGTAAACCAGGGGCTCGTTCTGGTCTTCCCATTATTTCTGTTGCCCTTGTAAACAAACCTTTCCTCTGCCTCCTTGCATTTTGTTGTTACGTATTTCATCATTTCTTTTATTGACTTTCTTATCAGTTCTCCGTCTCACTGAACCTCCTGCAGGAAGTTCCTCATACCTGTGTAGTCCCCCCCCCCCTTTTATAGTTTGCTTTTCCCATTCAGCTTCTGTTACCCTCTCCACCTGTAGCTCTACTA
>NC_091331.1:13794214-13816714 GCF_038502225.1 Cherax quadricarinatus | reverse complement strand
TGTGTGTGTGTGTGTGTATGCGTGTGTGTGTGTGTGTGTGTGTGTGTTTGTGTGTGTGTGTGTGTGTGTGTGTGCGTGTATGTGTGTATGTGTGTGTGTATGTGTGTACTCACCTAGTTGTACTCACCTAGTTGAGGTTGCGGGGGTCGAGTCCGAGCTCCTGGCCCTGCCTCTTCACTGATCGCTACTAGGTCACTCTCCCTGAGCCGTGAGCTTTATCATACCTCTGCTTAAAGCTATGTATGGATCCTGCCTCCACTACATCACTTCCCAAACTATTCCACTTACTGACTACTCTGTGCCTGAAGAAATACTTCCTAACATCCCTGTGATTCATCTGTGTCTTCAGCTTCCAACTGTGTCCCCTTGTTACTGTGTCCAATCTCTGGAACATCCTGTCTTTGTCCACCTTGTCAATTCCTCTCAGTATTTTGTATGTCGTTATCATGTCCCCCCTATCTCTCCTGTCCTCCAGTGTCGTCAGGTTGATTTCCCTTAACCTCTCCTCGTAGGACATACCTCTTAGCTCTGGGACTAGTCTTGTTGCAAACCTTTGCACTTTCTCTAGTTTCTTTACGTGCTTGGCTAGGTGTGGGTTCCAAACTGGTGCCGCATACTCCAATATGGGCCTAACGTACACGGTGTACAGGGTCCTGAATGATTCCTTATTAAGATGTCGGAATGCTGTTCTTAGGTTTGCTAGGCGCCCATATGCTGCAGCAGTTATTTGGTTGATGTGCGCTTCAGGAGATGTGCCTGGTGTTATACTCACCCCAAGATCTTTTTCCTTGAGTGAGGTTTGTAGTCTCTGGCCCCCTAGACTGTACTCCCTCTGCGGTCTTCTTTGCCCTTCCCCAATCTTCATGACTTTGCACTTGGTGGGATTGAACTCCAGGAGCCAATTGCTGGACCAGGTCTGCAGCCTGTCCAGATCCCTTTGTAGTTCTGCCTGGTCTTTGATCGAGTGAATTCTTCTCATCAACTTCACGTCATCTGCAAACAGGGACACCTCAGAGTCTATTCCTTCCGTCATGTCGTTCACAAATACCAGAAACAGCACTGGTCCTAGGACTGACCTCTGTGGGACCCCGCTGGTCACAGGTGCCCACTCTGACACCTCGCCACGTACCATGACTCGCTGCTGTCTTCCTGTCAAGTATTCCCTGATCCATTGTAGTGCCTTCCCTGTTATCCCTGCTTGGTCCTCCAGTTTTTGCACCAATCTCTTGTGTGGAACTGTGTCAAACGCCTTCTTGCAGTCCAAGAAAATGCAATCCACCCACCCCTCTCTCTCTTGTCTTACTGCTATCACCATGTCATAGAACTCCAGTAGGTTTGTGACACAGGATTTCCCGTCCCTGAAACCATGTTGGCTGCTGTTGATGAGATCGTTCCTTTCTAGGTGTTCCACCACTCTTCTCCTGATAATCTTCTCCATGATTTTGCATACTATACATGTCAGTGACACTGGTCTGTAGTTTAATGCTTCATGTCTGTCTCCTTTTTTAAAGATTGGGACTACATTTGCTGTCTTCCATGCCTCAGGCAATCTCCCTGTTTCGATAGATGTATTGAATATTGTTGTTAGGGGTACACATAGTGCCTCTGCTCCCTCTCTCAATACCCATGGGGAGATGTTATCTGGCCCCATTGCCTTTGAGGTATCTAGCTCACTCAGAAGCCTCTTCACTTCTTCCTCGGTTGTGTTCACTGTGTCCAGCACATGGTGGTGTGCCCCACCTCTCCGTCTTTCTGGAGCCCCTTCTGTCTCCTCTGTGAACACTTCTTTGAATCTCTTGTTGAGTTCCTCACATACTTCACGGTCATTTCTTGTTGTCTCTCTTCCTTCCTTCCTTAGCCTGATTACCTGGTCCTTGACTGTTGTTTTCCTCCTGATGTGGCTGTACAACAGTTTCGGGTCAGATTTGGCTTTCGCTGCTATGTCATTTTCATATTGTCTTTGGGCCTCCCTTCTTATCTGTGCATATTCGTTTCTGGCTCTACGACTGCTCTCCTTATTCTCCTGAGTCCTTTGCCTTCTATATTTCTTCCATTCCCTAGCACACTTGGTTTTTGCCTCCCTGCACCTTTGGGTAAACCATGGGCTCATCCTAGCTTTTTCATTATTCCTGTTACCCTTGGGTACAAACCTCTCCTCAGCCTCCTTGCATTTTGTTGCTACATATTCCATCATCTCATTAACTGGCTTCCCTGCCAGTTCTCTGTCCCACTGAACCCCGTTCACGAAGTTCCTCATTCCTATGTAGTCCCCTTTCTTGTAGTTTGGCTTCATTCGTCCTGGCCTTCCTGCCTCTCCCTCCACTTGTAGCTCTGTGTGTGTGTGTTTGTGTGTGTGTGTGTGTGTGTGTGTGTGTGTGTGTGTGTGTGTGTGTGTGTGTGTGTGCGTGTGTGTGTGTGTGTATGTGTGTGTGTATGTGTGTGTGTATGTGTGTGTGTGTTTGTGTGTGTGTGTGTGTGTGTGTGTGTGTGTGTGTGTGTGTGTGTGTGTGTGTGTGTGTGTGTGTGTGTACTCACCTAGTTGTACTCACCTAGTTGAGGTTGCGGGGGTCGAGTCCGAGCTCCTGGCCCCGCCTCTTCACTGATCGCTACTAGGTCACTCTCCCTGAACCGTGAGCTTTATCATACCTCTGCTTAAAGCTATGTATGGATCCTGCCTCCACTACATCGCTTCCCAAACTATTCCACTTACTGACTACTCTGTGGCTGAAGAAATACTTCCTAACATCCCTGTGATTCATCTGTGTCTTCAACTTCCAACTGTGTCCCCTTGTTACTGTGTCCAATCTCTGGAACATCCTGTCTTTGTCCACCTTGTCAATTCCTCTCAGTATTTTGTATGTCGTTATCATGTCCCCCCTATCTCTCCTGTCCTCCAGTGTCGTCAGGTTGATTTCCCTTAACCTCTCCTCGTAGGAGAGGTTAAGGGAAATCAACCTGACGACACTGGAGGACAGGAGAGATAGGGGGGACATGATGTGTGTGTGCGTGTGCGTGTGTGTGTCTGTGTGTGTGTGTGTGTGTGTGTGTGTGTGTGTGTGTGTGTGTGTGTGTGTGTGTGTGTGTGTATTCCACATACTTGCAACATCTGCCACATTGCTCCTCTATCCACTCTATCATATGCCTTTTCTAAATCCATAAATGCAATAAAAACTTCCCTATCTTTATCTAAATACTGTTCATATATATGCTTCAATGTAAACACTTGATCTACACATATCCCTACCCACTCTGAAGCCTCCCTGCTCATCCACAATCCTACATTCTGTCTTACCTCTAATTCCTTCAATTATAACCCTACCGTATACTTTTCCTGGTATACTCAGTAAACTTATTCCTCTATAATTTTTACAATCTCTTTTGTCCCCTTTCCCTTTATATAAAGGGACTATACATGCTCTCCGCCAATCCCTAGGTACCTTCTCCTCTTTCATACATTTATTAAACAAAAGTACCAACCACTCCAACACTATATGCCTCCCCCCCTGCTTTTAACATTTCTGTCATGATCCCATCAGTTCCAGCTACTTTACCCCCTTTCATTCTACGTAATGCCTCACGTATCTCCACCACACTTACATTATATATATATATATATATATATATATATATATATATATATATATATATATATATATATATATATATATATATATATATATATATATATATATATATATATATATATATATATATATATATTTTTTATTATCACACCGGCCGATTCCCACCAAGGCAGGGTGGCCCGAAAAAGAAAAACTTTCACCATCATTCACTCCATCACTGTCTTGCCAGAAGGGTGCTTTACACTACAGTTTTTAAACTGCAACATTAACACCCCTCCTTCAGAGTGCAGGCACTGTACTTCCCATCTCCAGGACTCAAGTCCGGCCTGCCGGTTTCCCTGAATCCCTTCATAAATGTTACTTTGCTCACACTCCAACAGCACGTCAAGTATTAAAAACCATTTGTCTCCATTCACTCCTATCAAACACGCTCACGCATGCCTGCTGGAAGTCCAAGCCCCTCGCACACAAAACCTCCTTTACCCCCTCCCTCCAACCCTTCCTAGGCCGACCCCTACCCCGCCTTCCTTCCACTACAGACTGATACACTCTTGAAGTCATTCTGTTTCGCTCCATTCTCTCTACATGTCCGAACCACCTCAACAACCCTTCCTCAGCCCTCTGGACAACAGTTTTGGTAATCCCGCACCTCCTCCTAACTTCCAAACTACGAATTCTCTGCATTATATTCACACCACACATTGCCCTCAGACATGACATCTCCACTGCCTCCAGCCTTCTCCTCGCTGCAACATTCATCACCCACGCTTCACACCCATATAAGAGCGTTGGTAAAACTATACTCTCATACATTCCCCTCTTTGCCTCCAAGGACAAAGTTCTTTGTCTCCACAGACTCCTAAGTGCACCACTCACTCTTTTTCCCTCATCAATTCTATGATTCACCTCATCTTTCATAGACCCATCCGCTGACACGTCCACTCCCAAATATCTGAATACGTTCACCTCCTCCATACTCTCTCCCTCCAATCTGATATTCAATCTTTCATCACCTAATCTTTTTGTTATCCTCATAACCTTACTCTTTCCTGTATTCACCTTTAATTTTCTTCTTTTGCACACCCTACCAAATTCATCCACCAATCTCTGCAACTTCTCTTCAGAATCTCCCAAGAGCACAGTGTCATCGGCAAAGAGCAGCTGTGACAACTCCCACTTTGTGTGTGATTCTTTATCTTTTAACTCCACGCCTCTTGCCAAGACCCTCGCATTTACTTCTCTTACAACCCCATCTATAAATATATTAAACAACCACTGTGACATCACACATCCTTGTCTAAGGCCTACTTTTACTGGGAAAAAATTTCCCTCTTTCCTACATACTCTAACTTGAGCCTCACTATCCTCGTAAAAACTCTTCACTGCTTTCAGTAACCTACCTCCTACACCATACACTTGCAACATCTGCCACATTGCCCCCCTATCCACCCTGTCATACGCCTTTTCCAAATCCATAAATGCCACAAAGACCTCTTTAGCCTTATCTAAATACTGTTCACTTATATGTTTCACTGTAAACACCTGGTCCACACACCCCCTACCTTTCCTAAAGCCTCCTTGTTCATCTGCTATCCTATTCTCCGTCTTACTCTTAATTCTTTCAATTATAACTCTACCATACACTTTACCAGGTACACTCAACAGACTTATCCCCCTATAATTTTTGCACTCTCTTTTATCCTCTTTGCCTTTATACAAAGGAACTATGCATGCTCTCTGCCAATCCCTAGGTACCTTACCCTATTCCATACATTTATTAAATAATATATATATATATATATATATATATATATATATATATATATATATATATATATATATATATATATATATATATATATATATATATATATCAAATGGCCCAATTTGATTTACTCGCTTGTATTGCATTTTTATATTTGTAATCCTATTAAGAAAATTTAATACGTAACACATTGTAAAACTGAATGATTTCATCGCAATAAACATTAGCTTCACACAATAAAAAACTCATTACGATTAATGTTATATTGGGTAATGTCCTTTGGTTGTGTTAATCACTCAGGCAGTCAGGTGTTAATCACCCAGGCACTCAGGTATTAATCACCCAGGCAGTCAGGTGCTAATCACCCAGGCAGTCAGGTGTTAATCACCCAGGCACTCAGGTATTAATCATCCAGGCAGTCAGGTGTTAATCACCCAGGCAGCAGGTGTTAATCATCCAGGCAGTCAGGTGTTAATCACCCAGGCAGTCAGGTGTTAATCACCCAGGCAGTCAGGTGTTAATCACCCAGGCAGTCAGGTGTTAATCACCCAGGCAGTCAGGTGTTAATCACCCAGGCAGTCAGGTGTTAATCACCCAGGCAGTCAGGTGTTAATCACCCAGGCAGTCAGGTGTTAATCACCCAGGCAGTCAGGTGTTAATCACTCAGGCAGTCAGGTGTTAATCATCCAGGCAGTCAGGTGTTAATCACCCAGGCAGCAGGTGTTAATCATCCAGGCAGTCAGGTGTTAATCACCCAGGCAGTCAGGTGTTAATCACCCAGGCAGTCAGGTGTTAATCACCCAGGCAGTCAGGTGTTAATCACCCAGGCAGTCAGGTGTTAATCACTCAGGCAGTCAGGTGTTAATCATCCAGGCAGTCAGGTGTTAATCACCCAGGCAGCAGGTGTTAATCATCCAGGCAGTCAGGTGTTAATCACCCAGGCAGTCAGGTGTTAATCACTCAGGCAGTCAGGTGTTAATCACCCAGGCAGTCAGGTGTTAATCATCCAGGCAGTCAGGTGTTAATCACCCAGGCAGTCAGGTGTTAATCACCCAGGCAGTCAGGTGTTAATCACCCAGGCAGCAGGTGTTAATCATCCAGGCAGTCAGGTGTTAATCACCCAGGCAGTCAGGTGTTAATCACCCAGGCAGCAGGTGTTAATCATCCAGGCAGTCAGGTGTTAATCACCCAGGCAGCAGGTGTTAATCATCCAGGCAGTCAGGTGTTAATCACCCAGGCAGTCAGGTGTTAATCACCCAGGCAGCAGGTGTTAATCATCCAGGCAGTCAGGTGTTAATCACCCAGGCAGCAGGTGTTAATCATCCAGGCAGTCAGGTGTTAATCACCCAGGCAGTCAGGTGTTAATCACCCAGGCAGCAGGTGTTAATCACCCAGGCAGTCAGGTATTAATCACCCAGGCACTCAGGTATTAATCACCCAGGCAGTCAGGTGTTAATCACCCAGGCAGCAGGTGTTAATCACCCAGGTAGTCAGGTGTTAATCACCCAGGCAGTCAGGTATTAATCACCCAGGCACTCAGGTATTAATCACCCAGGCAGTCAGGTGTTAATCACCCAGGCAGCAGGTGTTAATCACCCAGGCAGTCAGGTGTTAATCACCCAGGTAGTCAGGTGTTAATCACCCAGGCAGTCAGGTATTAATCACCCAGGCACTCAGGTATTAATCACCCAGGTAGTCAGGTGTTAATCACCCAGGTAGTCAGGTGTTAATCACCCAGGCAGTCAGGTGTTAATCACCCAGGCAGTCAGGTGTTAATCACCCAGGTAGTCAGGTGTTAATCACCCAGGTAGTCAGGTGTTAATCACCCAGGCAGTCAGGTATTAATCACCCAGGCACTCAGGTATTAATCACCCAGGCAGTCAGGTGTTAATCACCCAGGCAGCAGGTGTTAATCACCCAGGTAGTCAGGTGTTAATCACCCAGGCAGTCAGGTATTAATCACCCAGGCACTCAGGTATTAATCACCCAGGCAGTCAGGTGCTAATCACCCAGGCAGTCAGGTGTTAATCACCCAGGTAGCCAGGTGTTAATCACCCAGGCAGTCAGGTGTTAATCACCCAGGCACTCAGGTGTTAATCACCCTGGCACTCAGGTGTTAATCACCCAGGCAGTCAGGTGTTAATCACTCAGGCACTCAGGTGTTAATCACCCAGGCAGTCAGGTGTTAATCACCCAGGCACTCAGGTGTTAATCACCCAGGCACTCAGGTGTTAATCACGCAGGCACTCAGGTGTTAATCACCCAGGCACTCAGGTGTTAATCACCCAGGCAGTCAGGTGTTAATCACCCAGGCACTCAGGTGTTAATCACCCAGGCACTCAGGTGTTAATCACCCAGGCACTCAGGTATTACTCACCCAGGCAGTCAGGTGTTAATCACCCAGGCAGTCAGGTGTTAATCACCCAGGCAGTCAGGTGTTAATCACCCAGGCAGTCAGGTGTTAATCACTCAGGCAGTCAGGTGTTAATCATCCAGGCAGTCAGGTGTTAATCACCCAGGCAGCAGGTGTTAATCATCCAGGCAGTCAGGTGTTAATCACCCAGGCAGTCAGGTGTTAATCACTCAGGCAGTCAGGTGTTAATCACCCAGGCAGTCAGGTGTTAATCACCCAGGCAGTCAGGTGTTAATCACCCAGGCAGTCAGGTGTTAATCACCCAGGCAGCAGGTGTTAATCATCCAGGCAGTCAGGTGTTAATCACCCAGGCAGTCAGGTGTTAATCACCCAGGCAGCAGGTGTTAATCATCCAGGCAGTCAGGTGTTAATCACCCAGGCAGCAGGTGTTAATCATCCAGGCAGTCAGGTGTTAATCACCCAGGCAGTCAGGTGTTAATCACCCAGGCAGCAGGTGTTAATCATCCAGGCAGTCAGGTGTTAATCACCCAGGCAGCAGGTGTTAATCATCCAGGCAGTCAGGTGTTAATCACCCAGGCAGTCAGGTGTTAATCACCCAGGCAGCAGGTGTTAATCACCCAGGCAGTCAGGTATTAATCACCCAGGCACTCAGGTATTAATCACCCAGGCAGTCAGGTGTTAATCACCCAGGCAGCAGGTGTTAATCACCCAGGTAGTCAGGTGTTAATCACCCAGGCAGTCAGGTATTAATCACCCAGGCACTCAGGTATTAATCACCCAGGCAGTCAGGTGTTAATCACCCAGGCAGCAGGTGTTAATCACCCAGGCAGTCAGGTGTTAATCACCCAGGTAGTCAGGTGTTAATCACCCAGGCAGTCAGGTATTAATCACCCAGGCACTCAGGTATTAATCACCCAGGTAGTCAGGTGTTAATCACCCAGGTAGTCAGGTGTTAATCACCCAGGCAGTCAGGTGTTAATCACCCAGGCAGTCAGGTGTTAATCACCCAGGTAGTCAGGTGTTAATCACCCAGGTAGTCAGGTGTTAATCACCCAGGCAGTCAGGTATTAATCACCCAGGCACTCAGGTATTAATCACCCAGGCAGTCAGGTGTTAATCACCCAGGCACTCAGGTATTAATCACCCAGGCAGTCAGGTGCTAATCACCCAGGCAGTCAGGTGTTAATCACCCAGGCACTCAGGTATTAATCACCCAGGCAGTCAGGTGCTAATCACCCAGGCAGTCAGGTGTTAATCACCCAGGTAGCCAGGTGTTAATCACCCAGGCAGTCAGGTGTTAATCACCCAGGCACTCAGGTGTTAATCACCCTGGCACTCAGGTGTTAATCACCCAGGCAGTCAGGTGTTAATCACTCAGGCACTCAGGTGTTAATCACCCAGGCACTCAGGTGTTAATCACCCAGGCACTCAGGTGTTAATCACCCAGGCACTCAGGTGTTAATCACCCAGGCACTCAGGTGTTAATCACCCAGGCACTCAGGTGTTAATCACCCAGGCACTCAGGTGTTAATCACCCAGGCACTCAGGTGTTAATCACTCAGGCAGTCAGGTGTTAATCACTCAGGCAGTCAGGTGTTAATCACTCAGGCAGTCAGGTGTTAATCACTCAGGCAGTCAGGTGTTAATCACCCAGGCAGTCAGGTGTTAATCACTCAGGCAGTCAGGTGTTAATCACTCAGGCAGTCAGGTGTTAATCACCCAGGCACTCAGGTGTTAATCACCCAGGCAGTCAGGTGTTAATCACCCAGGCACTTAGGTGTTAATCACTCAGGCAGTCAGGTGTTAATCACCCAGGCAGCAGGTGTTAATCACCAGGGCAGCCAGGTGTTAATCACTAGGGCATTCAGATGTTAATCACCTGGGTAGTCAGGTGTTAATCACTAGGGCATTCAGATGTTAATCACCTGGGTAGTCAGGTGTTAATCACCCAGGCACTCAGGTGTTAATCACCAGGACAGGCAGGTGTTAATCACCCAGGCAGTCATGTTAATCAACAGGGCAGGCAGGTATTACTCACCCAGGCAGTCAGGTGTTAATCACTAGGGAAGGCAGGTGATAAACACCCAGGTAGTCAGGTGTTAATCACCATGGCAGTCAGGTGTTAATCACTAGGAGAGTCAGGTGATAATCACCCAGGTAGTCAGGTGTTAATCACCCAGGCAGGCAGGTGTTAATCACCCAGGCACTCAGGTGTTAGTCACCCAGGAAGTCAGTTGTTAGTCACCTGGGCAGTGAGGTATTAATCACCCAGGCAGTCAGGTGTTAATCACTTGGGCAGTCAGGTGTTAATCACCCAGGCAGTAAGGTGTTAATCACCTAGGCAGTCAGGTGTTAATCACCCAGGCAGTCAGGTGTTAATCACCTGGGTAGTCAGATGTTAATCACCCAGGCAGTCAGGTGTTAATCACCCAGGTAGTCAGGTCTTAATCACCCAGGCAATCAGGTGTTAGTCACCTAGGTAGTCAGGTGTTAATCACTCAGGCAGTCAGGTGTTAATCACCTAGGTAGTCAGGTGTTAATCACCCAGGTAGTCAGGTGTTAATAACCCAGGCAGTCAGGTGTTAATCACCCAAGTGTTCAGGTGTTAATCACCCAGGAAGTCAGGTGTTAACCACCCAGGCAGTCAGGTGTTAATCACCTAGGTAGTCAGGTGTTAATCACCCAGGTAGTCAGGTGTTAATCACCCAGACAGTCATGTGTTAATCACCTAGGTAGTCAGGTGTTAATCACTCAGGCAGTCAGGTGTTAATCACCTAGGTAGTCAGGTGTTAATCACCCAGGTAGTCAGGTGTTAATCACCCAGGCAGTCAGATGTTAATCACCCAAGTGTTCAGGTGTTAATCACCCAGGAAGTCAGGTGTTAACCACCCAGGCAGTGAGGTGTTAATCACCTAGGTAGTCAGGTGTTAATCACCCAGGTAGTCAGGTGTTAATCACCTAGGCAGTCAGGTGTTAATCACCCAAATAGTCAGGTGTTAATCACCCAGGTAGTCAGGTGTTAATCACCCAGGCAGTCAGGTGTTAATCACCCAGGCAGTCAGGTGTTAATCACCTAGCAGTCAGGTGTTAATCACCTAGGCAGTCAAGTCTTAATCATCGAGACAATCAGGTGATAATCACCCAGGTATTCAGGTGTTAATCACCATGGCAGTCAGGTGTCAATCACCCAGGCAGTCAGGTGTTAATCACCCAGGCAGTCAGGTGTTAATCACCCAGGCAGTCAGGTGTTAATCACCCAATCAGTCAGGTGTTAATCACCCAGGCAGTCAGGTGTTAATCACCCAGGCAGTCAGGTGTTAATCACCCAGGCAGTCAGGTGTTAATCACCCAGGCAGTCAGGTGTTAATCACCCAGGCAGTCAGGTGTTAATCACCCGGGCAGTCAGGTGTTAATCACCCATGCAGTCAGGTGTTAATCACCTAGGCAGTCAGGTGTTAATCACCCAGGCAGTCAGGTGTTAATCACCTGGGTAGTCAGATGTTAATCACCCAGGCAGTCAGGTGTTAATCACCCAGGTAGTCAGGTGTTAATCACCCAGGCAATCAGGTGTTAGTCACCTAGGTAGTCAGGTGTTAATCACTCAGGCAGTCAGGTGTTAATCACCTAGGTAGTCAGGTGTTAATCACCCAGGTAGTCAGGTGTTAATCACCCAGGCAGTCAGGTGTTAATCACCCAAGTGTTCAGGTGTTAATCACCCAGGAAGTCAGGTGTTAACCACCCAGGCAGTCAGGTGTTAATCACCTAGGTAGTCAGGTGTTAATCACCCAGGTAGTCAGGTGTTAATCACCCAGGCAGCCATGTGTTAATCACCTAGGTAGTCAGGTGTTAATCACTCAGTCAGTCAGGTGTTAATCATCTAGGTAGTCAGGTGTTAATCACCAGGTAGTCAGGTGTTAATCACCCAAGTGTTCAGGTGTTAATCACCCAGGAAGTCAGGTGTTTATCACCTAGGTAGTCAGGTGTTAATCACCCAGGTAGTCAGGTGTTAATCACCTGGGCAGTCATATGTTAATCACCCATGCAGTCAGGTGTTAATCACCAGGGCAGGCAGGTGTTAATCACCAGGGCAAGCAGGTGTTAATCACCCAGGCACTCAGGTGTTAATCACCAGGACAGGCAGGTGTTAATCACCCAGGCAGTCATGTTAATCAACAGGGCAGGCAGGTATTACTCACCCAGGCAGTCAGGTGTTAATCACTAGGGAAGGCAGGTGATAAACACCCAGGTAGTCAGGTGTTAATCACCATGGCAGTCAGGTGTTAATCACTAGGAGAGTCAGGTGATAATCACCCAGGTAGTCAGGTGTTAATCACCCAGGCAGGCAGGTGTTAATCACCCAGGCACTCAGGTGTTAGTCACCCAGGAAGTCAGTTGTTAGTCACCTGGGCAGTGAGGTATTAATCACCCAGGCAGTCAGGTGTTAATCACCTGGGCAGTCAGGTGTTAATCACCCAGGCAGTCAGATGTCAATCACCTAGGCAGTCAGGTGTTAATCACCCAGGCAGTCAGGTGTTAATCACCTGGGTAGTCAGATGTTAATCACCCAGGCAGTCAGGTGTTAATCACCCAGGTAGTCAGGTCTTAATCACCCAGGCAATCAGGTGTTAGTCACCTAGGTAGTCAGGTGTTAATCACTCAGGCAGTCAGGTGTTAATCACCTAGGTAGTCAGGTGTTAATCACCCAGGTAGTCAGGTGTTAATAACCCAGGCAGTCAGGTGTTAATCACCCAAGTGTTCAGGTGTTAATCACCCAGGAAGTCAGGTGTTAACCACCCAGGCAGTCAGGTGTTAATCACCTAGGTAGTCAGGTGTTAATCACCCAGGTAGTCAGGTGTTAATCACCCAGGCAGTCATGTGTTAATCACCTAGGTAGTCAGGTGTTAATCACTCAGGCAGTCAGGTGTTAATCACCTAGGTAGTCAGGTGTTAATCACCCAGGTAGTCAGGTGTTAATCACCCAGGCAGTCAGATGTTAATCATCCAAGTGTTCAGGTGTTAATCACCCAGGAAGTCAGGTGTTAACCACCCAGGCAGTGAGGTGTTAATCACCTAGGTAGTCAGGTGTTAATCACCCAGGTAGTCAGGTGTTAATCACCTAGGCAGTCAGGTGTTAATCACCCAAATAGTCAGGTGTTAATCACCCAGGTAGTCAGGTGTTAATCACCCAGGCAGTCAGGTGTTAATCACCCAGGCAGTCAGGTGTTAATCACCTAGCAGTCAGGTGTTAATCACCTAGGCAGTCAAGTCTTAATCATCGAGACAGTCAGGTGATAATCACCCAGGTATTCAGGTGTTAATCACCATGGCAGTCAGGTGTCAATCACCCAGGCAGTCAGGTGTTAATCACCCAGGCAGTCAGGTGTTAATCACCCAGGCAGTCAGGTGTTAATCACCCAATCAGTCAGGTGTTAATCACCCAGGCAGTCAGGTGTTAATCACCCAGGCAGTCAGGTGTTAATCACCCAGGCAGTCAGGTGTTAATCACCCAGGCAGTCAGGTGTTAATCACCCAGGCAGTCAGGTGTTAATCACCCAGGCAGTCAGGTGTTAATCACCCAGGCAGTCAGGTGTTAATCACCTAGGCAGTCAGGTGTTAATCACCCAGGCAGTCAGGTGTTAATCTCCTGGGTAGTCAGATGTTAATCACCCAGGCAGTCAGGTGTTAATCACCCAGGTAGTCAGGTCTTAATCACCCAGGCAATCAGGTGTTAGTCACCTAGGTAGTCAGGTGTTAATCACTCAGGCAGTCAGGTGTTAATCACCTAGGTAGTCAGGTGTTAATCACCCAGGTAGTCAGGTGTTAATCACCCAGGCAGTCAGGTGTTAATCACCCAAGTGTTCAGGTGTTAATCACCCAGGAAGTCAGGTGTTAACCACCCAGGCAGTCAGGTGTTAATCACCTAGGTAGTCAGGTGTTAATCACCCAGGTAGTCAGGTGTTAATCACCCAGGCAGCCATGTGTTAATCACCTAGGTAGTCAGGTGTTAATCACTCAGTCAGTCAGGTGTTAATCATCTAGGTAGTCAGGTGTTAATCACCAGGTAGTCAGGTGTTAATCACCCAGGCAGTCAGATGTTAATCACCCAAGTGTTCAGGTGTTAATCACCCAGGAAGTCAGGTGTTTATCACCTAGGTAGTCAGGTGTTAATCACCCAGGTAGTCAGGTGTTAATCACCTAGGCAGTCAGGTGTTAATCACCCAAATAGTCAGGTGTTAATCACTCAGGCAGTCAGGTGTTAATCACCTAGGTAGTCAGGTGTTAATCACCCAGGTAGTCAGGTGTTAATCACCCAGGCAGCCAGGTGTTTATCACCTAGGTAGTCAGGTGTTAATCACCCAAGTAGTCAGGTGTTAATCACCTAGGCAGTCAGGTGTTAATCACCCAAATAGTCAGGTGTTAATCACCCAGGTAGTCAGGTGTTAATCACCCAGGCAGTCAGGTGTTAATCACCCAGGCAGTCAGGTGTTAATCACCTAGCAGTCAGGTGTTAATCATCTAGGCAGTCAAGTGTTAATCATCGAGACAGTCAGGTGATAATCACCCAGGTAGTCAGGTGTTAATCACCCAGGCAGTCAGGTGTTAATCACCCAGGCAGTCAGGTGTTAATCACCCAGGCAGTCAGGTGTTAATCACCCAGGCATTCAGGTGTTAATCACCCAGGCAGTCAGGTGTTAATCACCCAGGCAGTCAGGTGTTAATCACCCAGGCAGTCAGGTGTTAATCACCCAGGCAGTCAGGTGTTAATCACCCAGGCAGTCAGGTGTTAATCACCCAGGCAGTCAGGTATTAATCACCCAGGCACTCAGGTATTAATCACCCAAGAAGTCAGGTGTTAATCACTTGGGAAGGCAGTCAGGTGTTAATCACAAAGGCAGTCAGGTGTTAATCACCCAGGCAGTCAGGTGTCAATCACCCAGGCAGTCAGGTGTTAATCACCCAGGCAGTCAGGTGTTAATCACCCAGGCAGTCAGGTGTTAATCACCCAGGCAGTCAGGTGTTAATCACTTGGGAAGGCAGTCAGGTACCATCAGCAGTTTTCAGCCATCAGGTTTAATGTTATTTCTCAATTTTTAATTACATGTTAATGGCTGGAATTATGCATGTATTTTCATGTCTCTAACTGTATTGTGTCGTGTGATAGGTTAATTCTCTTTTAAATATTATATTTTAGGAGTTAATTGCTTACTATGTAGATATATACACTAACAGTAATGCTAAAATTAACAGGAGAAGTAACACTTAACTTTAACACTAGATTTAACACGCATGTTAATAATAAGATTAAAAATTAAAAGTAACATTAACACGAACTTTTAACGTAATATTGACATTAACAATAAGATTACGATTGATATTAACAGTAAGACTAACATTAACAATGAAAGTGACACTTATTCCAGAATTCCCTTCTGCATTAACACCAACACTACACTAAAACTGCCACCGATGTATTAATATTAGAATTAAGATTAACACAAACATTAACACTAAACGTACTTCTAATAATGTCACTAAAATTAACGTTTAGCCTAATAATATCATTCGCACTAAAATTAACATTAATGCTAATACTAACATTAACACTAAAATTAACATTATTTCAAACATCACCATTAACATTAACACTGAAATTAACATTAAAACATACATCACCAGTAACATTAACACTAACAACAACATTAATTCAAACATCATCTCCAATGTTAACACTTTAATTAACATTAATTTAAACATCATCTCTAACATTAACAATAAAATTAACATTAATTCAAACATCATCACTAACACTAGCACTAACACTAATTCAAACATTAGCACTAGAATTAACATTAATTAAAACATTACCACTAACATTAATATTAACACTAAAATTAACATTAACGCTAACATTAACATGCAAGCGAGATACATAAGCGAACAGACGAGTCCGGGGAAAAAAAATTGTAAAATGATAAATAATTAGGGAATTCTGTTTTCACAGCATTAATAATGTAACAACTGAGCTGAAACGTGTTAGTTTGAGTTAAAAATTACCTTAGGATGTGTTGATGTACATGTGTGTGTGTGTGTGTGTATGTGTATCTTAGCGGTAGTTACGTACATGTGTGTGTGTGTGTGTGTGTATCTTAGCGGTAGTTACGTACATGTGTGTGTGTGTGTGTGTGTGTGTGTGTGTGTGTGTGTGTGTGTGTGTGTGTGTGTGTATCTTAGCGGTAGTTACGTACATGTGTGTGTGTGTGTGTGTGTGTGTGTGAGTGTGTGTGTGTGTGTGTGTGTGTGTATCTTAGCGGTAGTTACGTACATGTGTGTGTGTGTGTGTGTGTGTGTATCTTAGCGGTAGTTACGTACATGTGTGTGTGTGTGTGTGTGTGTGTGTGTGTGAGTGTGTGTGTGTGTGTGTGTGTGTGAGTGTGTGTGTGTGTGTGTGTGTGTGTGTGTGTGTGTGTGTGTGTGTGTGTTCGTTCTTGTTGTTTATAATGTACTGTTAGAATGTATTTTTTTTTCTATTATCAGTTTTACCTGCCCTTGGTACGAGTGTTGCAGAACAAGTCTATTTTACGCGACGTTTCGAGCAGAACTGATCTTTTTTAAGTCTGGAGTCTCAATGACAAAAAAAAAAAAAAACACTTCCGAGAGAAACGCTGTCCTGTATTGTGCCCTTTTCAATTTTTATTGGGCCTTTTTAATTTTAATTGTGCCCTTTTATTCTTTATTGTGCCCTATTAGTCTTCACTGTGCCCTTTTTTGTGCCCTTTTTATTCATTACTGTGCCCTTTCATTTTTTATTGTGCCCTTTTATTTTTTATTAGGCCATTTTAGTTTTTACTGTGCCCTTTTATTTTTTATTGTGCCCTTTTTATTGTCCTCTCCTCAATATTTATTGTGCCCTTTTATTCTTCATCTTTATGTTTGGATATTGTGTTGCCCCAGTCACTATCTTTGTCAATCTCTTAATCTCTCTCTCTCTCCCTACGTCAATTTCCTTAACTACTCTTTCCCCTGTCTATCATATTCACTACACCGTCCACCCTATCCCTCTTCCCTAAGACAGGAAGATAGTGCGAGAGCAAAAAAAAAAAAAGAGGAACAATAGAGAAGAAATTTAGCAACACAATTGACGCAATTGACCTCTACCCAAGCATAGTAGTAGTAGTAGTACTAGTAGTAGCAGTAGTAGTAGTAGTAGTAGTAGTAGTAGTAGTAGTAGTAATAGTAGTAGTAGTAGTACTAGTAGTAGTAGTAGTAGTAGTAGTAGTAGTAGTAGTAGTAGTAGTAGTAGTAGTATTAATAGTGGTAATAGCAGCAGTGGCTGTCATCGCTAAGTTTAGCGAAATCACCCATTACTGGTTAGTTGGTCGATTTATTGGGTTTTATGCCTATGACCTACACTAGGCAAGTAGCTTGTTAATCACAAGTGAAGGATACAGTCACTACAGGGATCACTAGGGAAGTTAATACTCAGCAGCAGTTTTAACCATTTTACTGAAATGCTGAATGTACCTTCTGACAGATTTGTTGTTGCTTTTACCGCTTTAGAGTCATAAGCAACATAACTTTGCCTTTCAAGGAAGGTGCCTTGATGAAGATGAAGGGTTCTTTATCAAAGGAATCAGAACTATCGTCCTTTTGGGCTAGACCTGATTACCTGCTTAGGCTAGACCCTCTATGGGTTTAGCGTTTCCCCGTGAATACAGTCATATTAATATCAGTAAAACCTGAGTCTAGGAACTATAAAGCAATCTCTGTCTCTCTGTGTTTGTGAACAATCTTCTCACCTTGTCTTCTAGAGAAATGCAAATAACACTTCATACGGACAACTTAAGTTAGTGGCCCTGACAAGTTGGATCATCTTGTCATGGTAAGCGTCCGGTTATAAATTATTCTCTCTTTTTCTCTCTCTAATTATTTCTCACTATCAGGGTTTCTTCTTATCTATCAATCTTTCTCCAGCATATCAGCCTTCCTCGTTCGTCATCATTCTGGTCACATAACTCTCTCGAAACCCCACCAACCCCCTAGCAAGGTCTCCACTAAATCCATTCAGACTGCACATCATCTCCAACTTAGTCAGAGAGGCACACAAACACACACTCATCCGAGGGGAAAATTGAATTAAATAAGTTTCTCTCGAAAGGAGGAAAGAGGGGAAGTGGGGAGGAGGAGGAGGATGAGGAGGACAAGAAGGTGGAGGAGGAGGAGGAGGAGGACAAGAAGGAAAAGGAGGACAGAGAAACTGGCGAGAGGTGGGGAAAGTGTTCTTATTGACTTTCCCGAGGGCTGATCAGGACTTCCGAAGCAGTTTGGTTAAGATTGGTCTATATATTACGGAGAAAAGTGGTTTTATAGGATTGATTGCAAAGGTGAGAGGTGAAGGATGAGATGCGATGGGTGAGATGTAAGGGGTGAGATGTGAGGGACGAGGGGTGAGATGAGAAATGAGAGGTGAGGAGTTAAGAAGAGAGGCTAAGAGATTTCTACGTCCCTAAGATTCAGCACTATACCTATGACCGTGGAAGACTCTTGTGTACAACTGAGGACATTCATTAAAAGAAACGTTTTGACACTAATGACTTCATCATGTGGAATAATGAAGCCACTCGTGGCGAAATGTTTCCTTTAATAAATGACCTGAACTGCACGTGGCCTGGCTTAACAACAAGCCAGTATCTCCTCACGATCAAAACAATATCCTCACACTTCAGGGTTCAATAATGTTACGTTATGAAATAATTCCCAACTCACTCGGAATATTGCCACATAAATCTTATTTTCCAGGGTTGTCCATCAGAGTTATTCATGGAAAATTAAATGTCATGAAGAATAATCATAGGAGTTCTGAAAAAATATATCCACATTAACCGGTAAAAAAATCTGGAAACATATCCTCGCACTTCGTAAATTCTCATGATAAAATTATTACATTTAGGTATATTTGTGAGATTTTTTGACTCTGGATTTTTTTTTTCTTTGCAAATGCGTGTAATTATTCATATTATATTTGTTCATTATGAAGAAGCATTGGTTTTCACAATATATTTTCCTTAAAAAATCGAGAAAAAATATTCGATTTCAGGTATAAATATATTTTAAGTGTACAATTATTATATAACAATCGAAAAAATTCTAATAGCTATATATTGCTGATATCTGCACATATATGGCTATTAAGGTTGGTCCAAGATATATTCATAGTACACAGAAGTGTCTGAAGACAGAGGGAAACGTATCTCTCAGTGTATACAAACCCTGACTCGTGGAGGGACGAGTGACGGGTACCTTTACCGACCTTCGTGTACTTGACAGGCTTTAAACCTAATAAACTAACCATCTTATACCGCTTGGTAGGAATAAGGATGCATTTATCTGTAAATTAATTTTTTAAACTTGTGTCCTAGGGAGAAGCTTAGGATGGGTAAGAGTTAATGGATTTCAAAGCCTATCGTCGACTAAACGAGGGTCATTCAGACATCACATAACCTCTTCACCAGTGAATATACACAGAGCGAAACACACCTCTTGATGTATCTATCCTGTTCAAAGAAGCTTTGGAAATACAAAAAGCTCCCTTATGAAAATTCTCCATATACTGTGGTTTTAACAAAATTCGATTGAAAAAATGCACGCAAAATGGAACAACGCATACTATGAAAGTTTTTGCATCCGCTATTCAATTGTAAATACACATTTTCAATCGCTTTTGCAAAAAAAAAAAAAAATGACACTAGATGGAAGAGCTTTAGAAGAGAGTTTATTGTTTACGCTGCACCAAAAAAATATTTAGGGAGTAATAATAATAATAATAACAATATTTTGAAAATGATGATGCACACATTGCTTAATTATGATTAGCCAATATATATATATTATCGTGTTTGCATCTTTTTAGCACTGGATGACACGCAGGTGAGGACAGGTAAACAGTGAAGCTGTCTCGAGAATAACGGCCGGAAGATAGAGCTTTCCCCCAGAGCGTTTTGTGCTGACTCACACGGGTTTAGAGTTTCGCAGAGTATGTTTATAACGTGCATCAACATAGGCCAATTATCTGCCATCATGTCAGAAATGACTAAATATCCATAATCTTGTAAACATTAGGTAAGAATCTAACATCCTGCAAAGAATGACTAACCATTTATCGTTATGTCAGTACTGACTAACCATCGATTATTATTTAAACAACTGACCACCCATCCATTGTCTTCTCAACATTAGCTAGGCATCAAACATCCTCTCAACTCTTCCTAACCATCCACCATCATGTCAACACACCTCAAACAATATACTGACTTCTCTCAAACAAATTCATAGATTATGCATGATTTCTAAATCCGAGAGTTTCCTTTGTTATTTCACAAAAATCCACCACTAATACCTAGCCTCAGTGAAGCCTTACTTAGACTGATTAGATATGTCAGTCACAAATTTCTCACAAGAAAATCTTGGTTGAGCTTATTCAGATCTAGTAATTTCTCTTTGTTTATATTATATACAGAGAACATTAATTGCTAAGCATAACAAATAATTTTTTTACGTAGTTTTATTTTTCAATAAGAAATGTGAAAGTAGCTAATAACTTCTAACCTATTTGGTAAAAAATTAAATGGGTATAAAGGGGTACTACCCACAGTGTAACAACGTTTCACTCGGTGTAGTGCCTTATCATGTCAATGATTGTTTCGCTCTGTGTAGACTTTTACAGTGTCCCAATTAAAGTTTGTTCTGCACCTGCATCCTTTCATCAAATTAAATAATATTTACGTTGGCTCTTTCATTGGGTTTTAAAGCCTATCGACCACACAAAAGATCAATAAGGCTGCATGATTCTTGTACATCACCCCTCAAGGATACACTAATTCTTAAGGGTAATTGAGGATGTATGTCACTTTCACATCCCCAGTCAAGGAAGCACTAATTTGTAAAATAAGGATTAAAGTAAACTCTCATCGTACATAGACTGAGAAACACACAAAACATAAACAGAACTTACCGTTGCAAACAATAAATTTAGCCTCGCTTGAATAGTGGCCTTAGTGACAGAACAATTGTGAGCCAACGCATTGCAAAAGTTTCAATAACCACCAGTCGACACATATTACACTACGAAATTGCCAAAATGCTTCCAAAAAATATTTACTCCCACAAAATTCCTATAAATTCGGCGTAGCATCTGGAAATTGCACTTCCAGAGGTCCAGAATCCCCCAGTGTGGGGAATGGGGGATGTGTTTCAATTCTTCCCCCGGTTCTTTCGGGGGTTGGGGGATGAAGGAGGAGGAGGAGGAGGGTGCGTTGATGTTGCTGAAGGACTATTGATCAGAGGAACTGTAGCCTCCCATTTCCCTACGGGTTTAAGGCTTCCCTATGTTGATATAGACGTTAATACTGCTGCTGCAGAGCTGTCCAGCTTCATGCGTTTGTTTATGTTATTTCTCCCCTTTCTAAATGTAACTTTTTTTTTGTTTTTTTTTACAGTCCTCTTGAAACACGTTTCAGAGCAAGCTTTTGTTGGATCAACGTTTCGCTCTGTCTAGAGCTCCCCTCCAGGGAGGTTCATTGACGCTGGTGAGGGGCTCTTGATCTAGGGAATTGGATCTGTGCTCCAGTTCCCTGAATTGAACCTGAATACCTTCCATCCCCCCCCACATGCGCTGTATAATCCTACGGGTTTAGCGCTCCCCCATGATTATAATAATAATAATCTGTCTAGAGCTTTAAGTACTCCGAAAGGCTCGTTTAATGATTCAAAACACGCCGCTCATTTGCCATCCGAGATTTCTGAGAAAAAAAAGAGGGAAATTTGCTTCTATTCCAACAAGCAGAAACATCAAGGATATACTAGAGACGAAATTCGAGGACGAATACCATCTGGAAAACCGCAAAATGCATCAAGAATTTGAAAAAAAAAATTGTATTTACATCTATGAAAAACCGGGAACAGCTCGTATAAAATGTTCTAAATTTTGATTTCTTCTTTAAAGAAAACGAGTGAGAAATACATAATAGAAAATGGGAAGTATTATTGAGTCTGCAACGCTGGATCCAAAATGTTGTAATGCTGACGAAAGTGAAGACCATCACCCTGAACGAGGGTTGACAAATTCGCCCCAGGTCACCATCACGATGATGCTGAGCCTAGAGAAAGGATTCTTAGGATAATTTTGATGAGAACCGCAAGAGCCTAGAGTTACACGAACAATTAAGACCCCGTAAAATAAACCAGAGGTGCTGAAAAGACTTTTAGCATCGCGATGCGCAATTAGAATAACAGACTCAGTTACCTCCGCAGACAGGAGACAGAGAGCAACACAACGTCCTAAGAGAGACGGGATAACTCGCTGGGGAATATTCGCTGTATTTCTACAAATCGATCAAGGGGGAGGAATTTTTTTTCCTTTGATCTTCGAGTTACTTTCTCGTGTCCTCCACCTTTCCCTGCCTAATCTCCTTTTTTTTCTTCCATCCATCTCATTTCTCATATTATTTAGCTTCACCGCCTTACTCTTCGTACTATTACCTGCTGTTTCTTCGAATTTAGCTTGCAGATCATTTACTTCCCTCTTTCCTTATTCCTCTCTCTCCAGCCACTCAGGAACTCACCTTGTGGTCAGTGGGACGTGTGATGCGAGAGACGTAATATCTGGGTCAGAGCTGTACCTTAAGTGCTTTATGTACTATAAGAGGAAAGAGTGCTGCTATAGGGAGGGGAAGTTGCTGGAGTAGGAGGGGGTTGTCAGGAGTGAGAGTTGCCGAGGGTGG
>NC_091331.1:13764214-13789214 GCF_038502225.1 Cherax quadricarinatus | reverse complement strand
AGCGAGGATTTTTTTTTGTCAATCAGTCTAGGCCTGGTCACAGACCGGGCCGCGGGGGCGTTGACCCCCGGAACTCTCTCCAGGTAAACTCCAGGTAAGTGGAACTCGCGACCAGAAGATGTAATGGAGGCTGACAGGATGGGAGAGAAGATGGAGAGAGGGTGGAAGAGAGGATGGGAGAAAGGATGGGAGAGAGAATTCAGACACAGAACACCACACCCCTTGCAAGCACACCAACCTCACCCCAACAACCCACAAACATCCCAAATCTCTCCCTCATCCTACTGATACCTCCCACAACTTTTCCCCAGTCAACTATTTAACACTCTCAATCTCTCCCCTAATTATCCACAAACATGCACACTCTTCTACACAATAACATTTCATCACCCATTACGCACTCCAATTTTACTACGAAATAATAATAATAATAATAATAATAATAATAATAATAATAATAATAATAATAATAATAATAATAATAATAATAATAATAATAACAATAATTGTAGGTAGTAGGTTGGTAGACAGCAACCACCCAGGGAAGTACTACCGTCCTGCCAGATGACTGTGAAACAAAAACCTGTAACTGTTTTGCATGATGGTAGGATTGCTGGTTTCTTTTTCTGTCTCATAAACACGCTAGATAACAGGGATATCTTGCTACTCCCTACTTACACTTTGGTCACACTTCACAGACACGCACATGCATATATATATATATACATACATCTAGGTTTTTCTCCTTTTTCTAAATAGCTCTTGTTCTTTTTTATTTCTTCTATTGTCCATTGGGAAGTGGAAAGAATCTTTCCTCCATCAAGCCATGCGTGTCGTATAGAGGCGACTAAAATGCTGGGAGCAATGGGCTAGTAACCCCTTCTTCTCCTGTATACATTTACTAGAGGAAAAGAAAAACTTTATAAAACTGGGATGCCTTAAATGTGCGTGGATGTAGTGCAGGATGACAAGAAACAGATGATTGCTGATGTTATGAATGAAAAGAAGTTGGATGTCCTGGCTCTAAGCGAAACAAAGCTGAAGAAGGGGGTAGGAGAGTTTCAGTGGGGGGAAATAAATGGGATTAAATCTGGAGTATCTGAGAGAGTTAGAGCAAAGGAAGGGGTAGCAGTAATGTTAAATGATCAGTTATGGAAGGAGAAAAGAGAATATGAATGTGTAAATTCAAGAATTATGTGGATTAAAGTAAAGGTTGGATGCGAGAAGTGGGTCATAATAAGTGTGTATGCACCTGGAGAAGAGAGGAATGCAGAGGAGAGAGAGAGATTTTGGGAGATGTTAAGTGAATGTATAGGAGCCTTTGAACCAAGTGAGAGAGTAATTGTGGTAGGGGACCTGAATGCTAAAGTAGGAGAAACTTTTAGAGAGGGTGTGGTAGGTGGTAGGTAAGTTTGGGGTGCCAGGTGTAAATGATAATGGGAGCCCTTTGATTGAACTTTGTATAGAAAGGGGTTTAGTTATAGGTAATACATATTTTAAGAAAAAGAGGATAAATAAGTATACAAGATATGATGTAGGGCGAAATGACAGTAGTTTGTTGGATTATGTATTGGTAGATAAAAGACTGTTGAGTAGACTTCAGGATGTACATGTTTATAGAGGGGCCACAGATATATCAGATCACTTTCTAGTTGTATCTACACTGAGAGTAAAAGGTAGATGGGATACAAGGAGAATAGAAGCATCAGGGAAGAGAGAGGTGAAGGTTTATAAACTAAAAGAGGAGGCAGTTAGGTAAGATATAAACAGCTATTGGAGGATAGATGGGCTAATGAGAGCATAGGCAATGAGGTCAGAAGAGGTATGGGGGTAGGTTTAAAAATGTAGTGTTAGAGTGTTCAGCAGAAGTTTGTGGTTACAAAGGAAAGGGTGCAGGAGGGAAGAGGAGCGATTGGTGGAATGATGATGTAAAGAGAGTAGTAAGGGAGAAAAAGTTAGCATATGAGAAGTTTTTACAAAGTAGAAGTGATGCAAGGAGGGAAGAGTATATGGAGAAAAAGAGAGAGGTTAAGAGAGTGGTGAAGCAATGTAAAAAGAGAGCAAACGAGAGAGTGGGTGAGATGTTATCAACAAATTTTGTTGAAAATAAGAAAAAGTTTTGGGAGTAGATTAACAAGTTAAGGAAGCCTAGAGAACAGATGGATTTGTCAGTTAAAAATAGGAGAGGAGAGTTATTAAATGGAGAGTTAGAGGTATTGGGAAGATGGAGGGAATATTTTGAGGAATTGTTAAATGTTGATGAAGATAGGGAAGCTGATTTCGTGTATAGGGCAAGGAGGAATAACATCTTGTAGGAGTGAGGAAGAGCCAGTTGTGAGTGTGGGGGAAGTTCGTGAGGCAGTAGGTAAAATGAAAGGGGGTAAGGCAGCCGGGATTGATGGGATAAAGATAGAAATGTTAAAAGCAGGTGGGGATATAGGGTTTTGGAGGTGGTTGCAATTATTTAATAAATGTATGGAAGAGGGTAAGGTACCTAGGGATTGGCAGAGAGCATGCATAGTTCCTTTGTATAAAGGCAAAGGGGATAAAAGAGAGTGCAAAAATTATAGGGGGATAAGTCTGTTGAGTGTATGGTAGAGTTATAATTGAAAGAATTAAGAGTAAGATGGAGAATAGGATAGCAGATGAACAAGGAGGCTTTAGGAAAGGTAGGGGGTTTGTGGACCAGGTGTTTACAGTGAAACATATAAGTGAACAGTATTTAGATAAGGCTAAAGAGGTCTTTGTGGCATTTATGGATTTGGAAAAGGCATATGACAGGGGTGGATAGAGGGGGCAATGTGGCAGATGTTGCAAGAATTATATGGTGTAGGAGGTAGGTTACTGAAAGCAGTGAAGAGTTTTTACGAGGATAGTGAGGCTCAAGTTAAGAGTATGTAGGAAAGAGGGAAATTTTTTTCCCAGTAAAAGTAGGCCTTAGACAAGGATGTGTGATGTCACCGTGGTTGTTTAATATATTTATAGATGGGGTTGTAAGAGAAGTAAATGCGAGGGTCTTGGCAAGAGGCGTGGAGTTAAAAGATAAAGAATCACACACAAAGTGGGAGTTGTCACAGCTGCTCTTTGCTGATGACACTGTGCTCTTGGGAGATTCTGAAGAGAAGTTGCAGAGATTGGTGGATGAATTTGGTAGGGTGTGCAAAAGAAGAAAATTAAAGGTGAATACAGGAAAGAGTAAGGTTATGAGGATAATAAAAAGATTAGGTGATGAAAGATTGAATATCAGATTGGAGGGAGAGAGTATGGAGGAGGTGAACGTATTCAGATATTATTTGGGAGTGGACGTGTCAGCGGATGGGTCTATGAAAGATGATTTGAATCATAGAATTGATGAGGGAAAAAGAGTGAGTGGTGCACTTAGGAGTCTGTGGAGACAAAGAACTTTGTCCTTGGAGGCAAAGAGGGGAATGTATGAGAGTATAGTTTTACCAACGCTCTTATATGGGTGTGAAGCGTGGGTGATGAATGTTGCAGCGAGGAGAAGGCTGGAGGCAGTGGAGATGTCATGTCTGAGGGCAATGTGTTGTGTGAATATAATGCAGAGAATTCGTAGTTTGGAAGTTAGGAGGAGGTGCGGGATTATCAAAACTGTTGTCCAGATGGCTGAGGAAGGGTTGTTGAGGTGGTTCGGACATGTAGAGAGAATGAAGAGAAACAGAATGACTTCAAGAGTGTATCAGTCTGTAGTGGAAGGAAGGCGGGGTAGGGGTCGGCTTTGTGTGCGAGGGGCTTGGACTTCCAGCAGGCATGCGTGAGCGTGTTTGATAGGAGTGAATGGAGACAAATGGTTTTTAATACTTGACGTGTTGTTGGAGTGTGAGCAAAGTAACATTTATGAAGGGATTCAGGAAATCGGCAGGCCTGGACTTGAGTCCTGGAGATGGGAAGTACAGTGCCTGCACCTGAAGGAGGGGTGTTAATGTTGCAGTTTAAAAACTGTAGTGTAAAGCACCCTTCTGGCAAGACAGTGATGGAGTGAATGATGGTGAAAGCTTTTCGCCACCACCCTGCCTTGGTGGAATCACCAGTGTGATAATAAAAAAATAAAAAAATAATAATAATAATAATAATAATAATATAATAATAATAATAATAATAATAATAATAATCAATAATAATAATAATAACAATAATAATAATAATAATAATAATAATAATAATAATAATAATAATAATAATAATAATAATAATCATAATAATAATAATAATAATAATAATAATAATAATAATAATAATAATAATAATAATAATAATAATAATAATAATAATAATAATAATAATAATAATAATAATAATAATAATAATAATAACAATAATAATAATAATAATAATAATAATAATAATAATAATAATAATAATAATAATAATAATAATAATAATAATAATAATAATAATAATAATAATAATAATAATAATAATAAGAAGAAGAAGAAGAAGAAGAAGAAGAAGAAGAAGAAGACGAAGAAGAATACCCAATAATACACTCCAATTAAACCTAAACATTCATATACATTTCACACTCCATGTACCCTTTTCCTCTCGCCCTTTACTCCCTTTACACCCTAATCATCGCCCCTTCCTTCCTCCCTTAAAACTTACTTGCAGTCAGTCTTGAGAAACATTTAATCATCCTCCAAGAAGTGTAAAAGCAAACGCTTTGCAAAGCAAGATGGGCATAAAGGTCATTTACAACAATGCAAAGGGAGTAATAAAGAAAACTACGGAGTTAAATGGGAGAGTAGAGGAAGGAGAATCACATCGAGTAGCAACTAAGGAAACTAAGCTAGAAGGATTGAATGATACTAACTACCATTTTGTCTAAGTAACTTCCATATTTTGAGGAAAAAGAGATGAAGGTCGAAAGAGTTGGAGACGTGACTCTACTGGTCAGGTTATAATAGTTCAAAGAAATGGAAATTGCCAAAATCATCTATTTGCATCAAGACTGATTCGAATTCTGTCGTAAAATTTACAGCCCCTGAAAAGGTTAGATATATTTCTCTACATATCGTAGTTTTGTATGAAGCATTAGACCAGTGTGGTTCACCCAGTGAAAGAAGTAGTGGAGGTTCTATCCTGGTCCGCTGATCACTTAATAGAGAAACAACTCTCGCAGGTTCCTTTCCTAGATTATCACAGCTCTAACATGGACCAAACATTATTTTTTTATATTTCGTCGTACTGGACGGGTTTCCCTGTCATATTTCATCGCCCTGGACGGGTTTCTTTGTCATATTGCATCGCCCTGGACGGGTTTCCCTGTCATATTTCATCGCCCTGGACGGGTTTCCCTGTCATATTTCATCGCCATGGACGGGTTTCCCTGTCATATCCTTTTCGGGTCAGCCAATTACAAGGAATTGCATAGACTCGATCTTCCGTCCGTTAATCGCGATGCAGACGAGTTGTATACTTGTGTTCACTTTAGTGACTGAAAACGTCATGTTAGACCGGCAACATGGTGAGCACAAATGATCACTTCAGGTGACTGCAAACTCTGTATGCAATTCTGTGAAAGTCACATACCTGCAGAAGGAACCCAGACCAGGGTGGACACAAGAGACTGACGACCCGCGCTGTCAAATGCTGTACCTTATAACGAGCGAACTTGACAGTGCTAAGCAGACGAGGCACCTCAAATATGCAAGAGAAATACGAAGAAAAAGACTTATATTCATTAGTCCGGAGTATTTTTTTTTCTCTCTCTTGTCCAATTTTTCAAGCTAAGCTTGATGGAAAAAATCTCTGGTATAACTGGCACTTATTTTAAAGGTCTTGAATCTTTTAACCATCACAATTTAATATTTATAAAAGAGTCAATACATTAAATAAATTTGCTAATTAATGCAAAACATATATGTTTTGCGATTTTTCGTAAAGATGTGGCAACCATTATATTAACGATTGTTTGTTCAGGATTAATTGGAACTGTTAGCCTGAGGAAAAACTCTGAGGCGGGGGAAGTGTATTATGAAGTTATCTGTTATAAAACCTTGTTTCACTACACCTAAAACAATATTTTAGAGTATGATGTTATAAGTCGCATATACATAATGGTGTGTATGTCTGTCTAATGGTCTTAAACACCTCTGTATTGAATTGATAAAGCCACTGGATGGTGAAACGTCTTCAGATGACACCCAGGTGTTGTGCATATATCTTACTCATCATCTTGAAGGTATTGTGTACCGTTAATGCCGTAATGCCTTCAGGTTATTGCCTTTTCACCATTATAATTAATTACATTAAGTTCAACTGAAACAAAAACAGGCTAAACCCGACGTTATCCCGGATAAGACGGATCACCTCAGAGATTACAAGGAATGGCAAGATTACTGGGATTTAACTCATGTATAATGATGTATGACATACTGCTTAAATTCTGGTATACCATTTCACTCCCACATGTTCTAATCTGAGCCACACTCTCCTCAAACTGTATGGCCCTTGCGGGTTTAGCGCTTGGTTATGACTGTAATGACTCTCCTCAAAAATTCTTCACAGCTTTTAGCATCTTTCCATCAGTTCCTAAGATTTATAGCACTGTAGCCGCATAGTTGCATATGCACCTTATCGATTTTATTTTTTCCCGAATATATGATTGCAACAAGCGCTCTCTACCTTATTATTAAGTATGAAATGGTTACAATCACAACCATAATTTCTAAAGGGGTTGATCGGTAAGCCAGAGGAAGACCTCGGTCAGATGACCAAAAGCTCCAGCGGCGGGTCAGCATATGACTAAGACCAGCGTCAAGATACACTTGTGCGATTTCATGATAAATCTTACCTAACCTCTTCTTCCCTTATCAAATTATTGCTGACTTAACTGGTTCTGTTCAAACGATTCTAACTCTCCCTCTCCTGTCTAAATCCCCAATTGTTCCTCTGCAGTTATTTCTGTCCTTCCCATCACACTTTTAAATATTAGTATACAATGCACACTTTACCTGTCGCAGTCACCAGACTAAATGTTCTAGAATTCTTGTGTGCTTGCTTCATTTATAATAACACAGATTTAGGTATCTCCACTTTCTTCATACATCACTTAAACCAAATGTAGCAGATATGCTAATAGAACCTGCCTAAAGAAGAAGAAGAAGAAGAAGAAGAAGACGAAGAAGAAGAAGAAGAAGAAGAAGAAAAAAAAGAAGAAGAAGAAGAAGAAGAAGAAGAAGAAGAAGAAGAAGAAGAAGAAGAAGAAGAAGAAGAAGAAGAAGAAGAAGAAGAAGAAGAAGAAGATGAAGAAGAAGACCAAGAAGACCACCAACATGAACAACAACAGCAACAACAAACCATTTCATTAAGAGTGGTGAAGCAATGTAAAAAGAGAGCAAATGAGAGAGTGGGTGAGATGTTATCAACAAATTTTGTTGAAAATAAGAAAAAGTTTTGGAGTGAGATTAACAAGTTAAGAAAGCCTAGAGAACAAATGGATTTGTCAGTTAAAAATAGGAGAGGAGAGTTATTAAATGGAGAGTTAGAGGTATTGGGAAGATGGAGGGAATATTTTGAGGAATTGTTAAATGTTGATGAAGATAGGGAAGCTGTGATTTCGTGTATAGGGCAAGGAGGAATAACATCTTGTAGGAGTGAGGAAGAGCCAGTTGTGGAGTGTGGGGAAGTTCTGTGAGGCAGTAGGTAAAATGAAAGGGGTAAGGCAGCCGGGATTAATGGGATAAAGATAGAAATGTTAAAAGCAGGTGGGGATATAGTTTTGGAGTGGTTGGTGCAATTATTTAATAAATGTATGGAAGAGGGTAAGGTACCTAGGGATTGGCAGAGAGCATGCATAGTTCCTTTGTATAAAGGCAAAGGGGATAAAAGAGAGTGCAAAAATTATAGGGGGATAAGTCTGTTGAGTGTACCTGGTAAAGTGTATGGTAGAGTTATAATTGAAAGAATTAAGAGTAAGATGGAGAATAGGATAGCAGATGAACAAGGAGGCTTTAGGAAAGGTAGGGGGTTTGTGGACCAGGTGTTTACAGTGAAACATATAAGTGAACAGTATTTAGATAAGGCTAAAGAGGTCTTTGTGGCATTTAAGGATTTGGAAAAGGCGTATGACAGGGTAGGGGGGAGGCAATGTGGCAGATGTTGCAGTGAAGAGTTTTTACGAGGATAGTGAGGCTCAAGTTAGAGTATGTAGGAAAGAGGGAAATTATTTCCCAGTAAAAGTAGGCCTTAGACAAGGATGTGTGATGTCACCGTGGTTGTTTAATATATTTATAGATGGGGTTGTAAGAGAAGTAAATGCGAGGGTCTTGGCAAGAGGCGTGGAGTTAAAAGATAAAGAATCACACATAAAGTGGGAGTTGTCACAGTTGCTCTTTGCTGATGACACTGTGCTCTTGGGAGATTCTGAAGAGAAGTTGCAGAGATTGGTGGATGAATTTGGTAGGGTGTGCAAAAGAAGAAAATTGAAAGTGAATACAGGAAAGAGTAAGGTTATGAGGATAACAAAAAGATTAGGTGATGAAAGATTGGATATCAGATTGGAGGGAGAGAGTATGGAGGAGGTGAATGTATTCAGATATTTGGGAGTGGACGTGTCAGCGGATGGGTCTATGAAAGATGAGGTGAATCATAGAATTGATGAGGGGAAAAGAGTGAGTGGTGCACTTAGAGTCTGTGGAGACAAAGAACTTTGTCCTTGGAGGCAAAGAGGGGAATGTATGAGAGTATAGTTTTACCAACGCTCTTATATGGGTGTGAAGCATGGGTGATGAATGTTGCAGCGAGGAGAAGGCTGGAGGCAGTGGAGATGTCATGTCTGAGAGCAATGTGTGGTGTGAATATAATGCAGAGAATTCGTAGTTTGGAAGTTAGGAGGAGGTGCGGGATTACCAAAACTGTTGTCCAGAGGGCTGAGGAAGGGTTGTTGAGGTGGTTCGGACATGTGGAGAGAATGGAGCGAAACAGAATAACTTCAAGAGTGTATCAGTCTGTAGTGGAAGGAAGGCGGGGTAGGGGTCGGCCTAGGAAACGTTGGAGGGAGGGGGTAAAGGAGGTTTTGTGTGCGAGGGGCTTGGACTTCCAGCAGGCATGCGTGAGCGTGTTTGATAGGAGTGAATGGAGACAAATGGTTTTTAATACTTGACGTGCTGTTGGAGTGTGAGCAAAGTAACATTTATGAAGGGGTTCAGGGAAACCGGCAGGCCGGACTTGAGTCCTGGAGATGGGAAGTACAGTGCCTGCACTCTGAAGGAATGGTGTTAATGTTGCAGTTTAAAAACTGTAGTGTAAAGCACCCTTCTGGCAAGACAGTGATGGAGTGAATGATGGTGAAAGTTTTTCTTTTTCGGGCCACCCTGCCTTGGTGGGAATCGGCCAGTGTGATAATAAAAAAAATAAATAAATATTAACTCAGGAGGGTAAATAGCCCAGAATAATCTATGTGAGCCATGCTACGTCTCTCCTCCAGGATTCGAACCCAGAAGTTTTTAGTAGCGAAGCGAAAGCTCCACCTCTGAGCCTACTAGTGCGAAAACTCTCATGTGAGTAAAATGAATAGATTAACGTCGTTACGAATTATTATAGTTAATGTTCATTCAGTTACGAGGTGATGAGGGTTATAAATACTGGGCCCAAATTAGGTACTGCCGACAATACTGAGACATAAGAGACACGTTTCAGAACAATCTTTCATATGGACAATGTTTCGCTTTCTTTGGAGCTTCATCATGTCATGACAATTTAACGATCCTTTCGGATATCTCAGTCAGGTTTAATTTTTTAAACAGTGCACCCGACGTTCAGAGTCCTTGTACAGATCGTTCTGGGTTCTGAGCTTACGCCCCTTAAACTGAACTGTTTGATGTCCGTTAATGGTATACTTAACGGTCCTTTTCGACTGTTTACAAGAGTGTGTACGACACATCTCGTTGACAAAATTTTAACGAGTTTTTGGACTAACTGAATTAATTGATATTGTACTGCACTTTCTAATCATTCTTAATCTATTCAGTGGAGGATTTCTTAGGCCCGATTTCTTTTCGCTATCTTGGCCGTTTTCTGCCAGAGCAGATCATTTGTGAATGCCTTCCCCAATCGGCTTCAAATCTTCAACACTAATAACCAGAAAATTAAATTTCTGAATTGTTTCTTCCAAACTTAAAATGCTGGCGTATTTTAGGATACTAATTCCTGGACGATAACTAGAGAATACCTTTACGGGTTGGATTTAAACTTTCGAAGATGGTGCATAATGACTCACGAAATCGTAATAAGACGATTGCAATCAAATCACGGAACTGGTGGGGTTTGAACCCATGACTCACTCGCCATGGTTTCAAACCCCACCCGATCCGCGTTTTTTCCCTGATGCTTAGTGGACAGTGTATACCTGGAGAGGGGGTTTAGGGGGTCAACGCCCCCGCGGCCCGGTCCGTGACCAGGCCAATTTTTGCCATTTTTTTTTTTTTTTTTTGAAGAAATTGGTTTCATGCGATAACTTGTTAAGGCCTCTTTTGCTTGGCTTCAAATCTCCATTATTGATATGTAACTGAGTTAGAAGATTATGTTGCAATCTGCTTTGATTTCCCTTTTGCGTTCAGTGAGTAGAGGAGACTGAGCTTATGAGACACAGGAACGTTGTTTCCCGGAACAACCGGAATATCTAGCAAAATTAACGATATATATGTATATATATATATATATATATATATATATATATATATTTTTTTTCAACAAGTCGGCCGTCTCCCACCGAGGCAGGGTGACCCAAAAAAGAAAGAAAATCCCCAAAAAGAAAATACTTTCATCATCATTCAACACTTTCACCACACTCACACATTATCACTGTTTTTGCAGAGGTGCTCAGAATACAACAGTTTAGAAGCATACACATATAAAGATACACAACATATCCCTCCAAACTGCCAATATCCCAAACCCCTCCTTTAAAGTGCAGGCATTGTACTTCCCATTTCCAGGACTCAACTCCGACTATATGAATATATATATATATATATATATATATATATATATATATATATATATATATATATATATATATATATATATATATATATATATATATATATATATATATATATATATATATATATATATATATATATATATATATATATATAGGTAGGCGGATATTTATAACAAGCAGCGACCAACTTCGGCAACGAGATGTCCACAAATTGCTTTTTCGGATTACCAGAAAGTTTTTGGGATATTTCTGAGGAATTAGCGATAGAAAGTTGTATTCTTAGTTTCTGTTCCGCTTTCCCCTCGTTCATGTCCAACACTCAGACACACACACACACACACACACACACACATATACACTCACACACACACACACACACACACACTCACACACACACACACACACACACACACACACACACACACACACACACACACACACACACACACACACACACACACACACAAAGAGACCTGGACAGGCTACAAGCCTGGTCCAGCAACTGGATCCTTGATTTTAACCCTGCCAAATGCAAAGTCATGAAGATTGGGGAAGGGCAAAGAAGACCGCAGACACAATATAGTTTAGATGGCCAAAGACTGCAAACCTAACTCAAGGAAAAAGATCGGGGGTGAGTATAACACCGAGCATATCTCCTGAGACGCACATTAATCAGATAACTGCTGCAGCATACGGGCGCCTGGCAAACCTACGGATAGCGTTCCGATACCTCAGTAAGGATTCGTTTAAGACTCTGTATACCATTTACGTCAGGCCCATACTGGAGTATGCAGCACCAGTTTGGAACCCACACCTAGTCAAGCACGTCAAGAAATTAGAGAAAGTGCAAAGGTTTGCAACAAGACTAGTTCCAGAGCTACGGGGATTGTCCTACGAAGAAAGGTTGAGGGAAATCGGCCTGACGACACTGGAGGACAGGAGGGTCAATGGAGACATGATAACGACATATAAAATACTGCGCGGAATAGACAAGGTGGACAAAGACGGGATGTTCCAGAGAAGGGACACAGACACAAGAGGTCACAATTGGAAGTTGAAGACTCAGATGAATCAAAGGGATGTTAGGAAGTATTTCTTCAGTCATAGAGTAGTCAGGCCGTGGAATAGACTAGAAAGTGACGTAGTGGAGGCGGGAACCATACATAGTTTTAAGGCGAGGTATGATAGAGCTCATGGGGCAGGGAGAGAGAGGACCTAGTAGCAATCGGCGAAGAGGCGGGGCCAGGAGCTGTGAATCGACCCTTGCCACCACAAATAGGTGAGTACAAATAGGTGAGTACACACACACACACACACACAAACACACACACACACACACACACACACACACACACACACACACACACACACACACACACACACACACACACACACACACACTCAAAACACGAATCGCCTAACTTTTCATAATATTCGTTGTAGGATGCAACATTTCTGTACAAGAAAAGCCTCAATTATTGCAAGCCAAACCGCAGATCTGGAGGATACAGACAGAACTTTCGCCTCCCGTTGAAATCATTGATAACTATACTGCCGGAGGTCAGGCGTAAAGCTACTATACTGCCGGAGGTCAGGCGTAAAGCTACTATACTGCCGGAGGTCAGGCGTAAAGCTACTATACTGCCGGAGGTCAGGCGTAAAGCTACTATACTGCCGGAGGTCAGGCGTAAAGCTACTATACTGCCGGAGGTCAGGCGTAAAGCTACTATACTGCCGGAGGTCAGGCGTAAAGCTACTATACTGCCGGAGGTCAGGCGTAAAGCTATGTCATAATCTACATAACAGACACTGACGGGACTGGTTATAAATCCGTACCCTAAAATTATTCCCGACTACAGCTGGAGGTACGACAGATGGTGTAAAATTTCCACTGTGTAAAACAGGGCCGCATTAAGTACACTAAATCCAACAGATACACCAAATAAAATAAAATAAATACATTAATTGATACAGTAAATACAATAAAAAAAACTGAGTGCAATAAATACGCTCAATACAATAAAAGCGGTAAATACAGCAAATACGCAGCAAATACGCAGCAAATACGCAGCAAATACGCAGCAAATACGCAGCAAATACGCAGAATAAAATAAACACAATGAATATAATAAAAACACTAAATTAATTTTTAACATTAAAATACAATAAACACACTACATACAATAAATACATTCAATATAATGAACACACTAAATTCAATAAATACATCGAGTACAGTAAATACGCTCATAGATAAATTCACCAAATGCAGTTAATACATTTAAGAGTAAAATTGTATACAATAGCGAAGTCGAGCAAATGTAAATGTCAAAGACGTATTTAGAAGGAACGGTTCTTTAATGGACGACGTTTCACCCGTTGTGGGGGAGGGGATTTAGTGAAACTTGCCAGTGGGTGAAACATCGTGTAATAATAAAGTCCCACTGTGGGTGAAACATCGTACAATAATATAGCCACTGTGGGTAAAACATCGTACAGTAATAAAGCCTCACTGTGGGTGAAACATCGTATAATAAGATTTTTTCCCCAGCTATTTTTAATATTAACAAACTGCTAGTTAACAAACATAAACCTTGGTAATAGATACCGACACACTGGTTTAGATAGACACTTGAGCAAAGACCAGGACATATTTATTAGAGAACGTTTCAGTTCTGGGACCTTGAAGTGATCAAAGTTCCAGGAATGAAACGTTTTATAGTATTTAGTAGTGCTTGCTCACGTGTTTTTCTAAACCAATTTGTTCTCCTCTGTATGTTCTCCAGTGTATTTATTTCCGTTCTGTAATACGGTGACCAGATTACGGACTGCGTGACCCCAGAACCAACGTTTTGATGAACCAAGCCGTCAACTTGTCAGCAACAGGACCGAGTAAAGGAACGACGGCTCCCCAAATCCTCAACAATTGTGTAAGTCAATAATGAATATAATTCACAAATACTGAACTGCAGTTGAATAACATAACATTTAGAAGTAAATATGGCATTTACCATCACCCTGACATTGGCATGCATGTCAAGACAACCATTCACACATGTTCCACCATTTAAAGACAGTTTATACACATACAATTTTCAGCATTTAAAAATAATTATGCAACAATTTTCAGTATTTAAGGACAATTATAAACATATCATTAAGTATTTAAAAACAACTATACATACAACTTCCAGCATTTAAAGACTAGAAGACACAATTAAACACACAATTCCCAGCACTTAGAAGCAACTACAAACAATTACGAACACAATTCTCAGCATTTAAAATGCCTACTCACAAGTACACACAATTCTGAGCATTTAGGGGCAACTAGACAGCAGTTAGCCCCAGATGACAGCAGTTAGCGTCAGGCGACAGGAGGATTCGACCCGTTACGACCCCAGAGCTCAAGACAGGAACTAAGGCGTCAATCATCAGTCACTGATAGGCCAAGTGATGAGACTACTGCAGCTTGGGACAGGGGAGAATGATGAGGTAGATGATGAGGAGGAAGAGGTGGAGGAAGATAAGAGAGAAGAGAGGAAAAAGCAAGATAAGCAAGAGAAGCAGAAAGAAGGAGAAAAAGAAAAAAAAGTAATTGTATAGTGTAGGTGCATGTTACTCCGAAATATAATAATAATAATAATAATAATATTATTATTATTATTATTATTATTATTATTATTATTATTATTATTATTATTAAATTATTTCAGATCATTATTCAATAACATACAATAGTCTGAAATCCCCTAAGTTTGAACGCTTAGTAATTTATTATTTTAAAATAGCAGTATTTGCAGAGCACTTTTCTATGTGTGTGTGGACTGGTTGCACGAGATGATGGTCCACGTTGCTACCCTTCCTCCTCCCTGGGACGGACAGAGGAGAGGAAAGGGATGAGGGAAGGGATGAGGGAAGGGGGTTGTAGAATTTTCAGAGCGGGGATGATGGGGCTCTGTTACCATGAGTCAGATAAAAGTCACGTTTAGCAGTGAAGGCTTTTTTTGTGAAGGCTTTTATCGTTCTAAAGGCGAGCTGTATGGTCACAAAGTTTCGCTCTAAGAAGAACTTTGCCATAGGATTGTCCTCCAAGGAGAGTGTTTTGCGTCCTGACTTGAAAAAGCTTACTTTACAACTATAAATTGTGACAAAGCTCTCCTTAGAGCAAAATGTTGTGATAATAAAGACTAGTTTTTGTTGCATGTCCTTGTTTGCAGAACGTTGCAACCAATAGAATATGCTGTGCTCTGTGCGTTTAAAATTAAAAGGTCCCTCATACCTGAAATACCAACCCATCTTCTTAACTTCCTTCAGCGTTTATGTGGATTTCTTGCATACTGTTTGAAGCTAATTTCTGTTAGGCTAGGTTAAGCTGGGTTAGGTTAGGTTAGGGGAGTCAGGTTAAGTTAGGTTGCAAAACTCTACACATTACAAAGTCCTCTAAAAAAAAGTCACTGTGAGGCAAGTCTTCATTTATCTCCTCATCTACTATCTCACTGAAGAATTGGATACTTTTGCAAAATTTTGCGAATCCTTACTAGATCCTCAAAAATGTTCCAGGCAATAACAAGATAGTTGTTCTGTTTTCTCTCTTTTCTTACCTACTACAGCTGTGCTGACAATTAAGAACAGTTTCCAGCACTGCTAAAGCAGTCTATTCTCAAATGACTCAGTGAAACGTTTAGAAACGGACGAAACACACTCATCTCTCGATTGACATTCCCGACTGGTCGACCGACTGACTTACCCGCTTGACAGACTCATCAGCTAACTTTCCCGGCTAACTGCTCGACTTATCTGACTGACTTGACCGACAGAATGCCTTTAGAAAACCTCAACGTGAGAGACAGACAAATGGCGTCGAAGTTAAGCTGCGTCTGGAAAGACGATTGCGATAATGGCGTCTCAAGCTCTTCAAGAGGATGATGTCAAGACAAAAATTTCGACGGAATTCTACCACTCACTCTCTCTCTCTATCGAATCTTTGTCATGTCAAGTTCCACAGTGATCCTGACTGCGGGCAAGACACTCGGTTCACGTCTTTCAGAGTCGTCATCTTTTATAGTCCATAGGTAAGAGAAAGAGAGGTGCATTCTGAAGGGGAGTGTGTGTGTGTCTGCTGCGTCATTAACGGATAGAGGATCGAACCTCTACTGTTAAGCTGAATGACTTACGTATGTTTAGCGTTTTACATTAAGTATAACATAGTCGAAAGGGGGGTGGCAAGAAAGGGCGAAAGCGAAAGAGAGAGAGAGAGAGAGAGAGAGAGAGAGAGAGAGAGAGAGAGAGAGAGAGAGAGAGAGAGAGAGAGAGAACAGAGGAGGAGGTAGGGTGAAAAAAGGGGATAACTGGAAAAGGGAAAAGAAAGAGAGAAGGATACAGTTGGAAGGTAAAACGACTCTATTGAATAAGCCCAGATCACTGAGTCCCAAAAATCCTCCTTTCCACTCTCCTCTTCTACGCTTCCTCCTCACTTCTTCACCCATTCATCCTGCTCCTCCTATTCCTCCTCCTCATCTTCCTTCCCTCCTCCCCCTCCCCAGCCACCTCGTCACTGCCACCTTGGCTTGATTAAGACCTCATTGAAGCCGTGGTGAATGAGATAGCCATCAGCGCCCCCGTAATACAAGGATCGGTCCTGATGGATGCCGCCAAGCGCAGCTCTCACATACACCAACTCCAGACCAAAGGAACCCAACTCCTCCTTTTTAATTATAACTAACACTTAAGGGTTCCACTGCATCAAGGAGAGTTCCCACAGTGTATTTTACATGTTAAAAACTCTTATCGTGTCCGAACACTGTTGTCAGAGTCTGGGTCTTGGGGGCAACGTATTATTAAAGTATTTTAAAGGCGTCTGCATTGGATAAACGAGACAAAAACGTAGGATAATGTGATCCTTCAGTGATAACGTTTCGCCCACACTGTGGGCTTTATCAAGTTTGTGACCTGAAGTCCACTATGTGGGTCAGACGTTGTCAATTAAAGGATTGTATTGTACTGCATTTGTGTACAGTTTTTTTTCTCCATTGTTTTGGTATTTTATATCATTTCTATTAAAGTGTCTGCAGTACTTAGCATTGATCAGCCTTCATGTTGGGTACAGATGAATATGGAGCCAGATGTTGGGTACAGATGAATATGGAGCTTTCATTACCCGTTTCAAAATTTGTCCAAGCTGGTTTTTAAGGCTTTTCCAACTGCCAGCTTCGCTGAGTCTTGAGCTCAACGAGCACTTTTCCCATAGTTCTTTTATTGACAAAAAGTTATTTTCTTACATCTTCCCACTACTCTTCTTTACTTTCTCTTTACTCTTTGTACTTTTATTTTTAACCACTTGATAAACTACGTTTTATTTGGGATTTACATGAATAATTATAAACAAGAGGGGTCCAGAGGTTATACTATAGCTCAACACATCTTTAGTGAGGCCTCATTTAGATTTTTGCAACTCGGTTCTGGTCTCCATACTAGTGAATTGATATAAATTCGCTAGAGAACATACCAAGAAAAATGACAAAACTAATCCACTGAATAAGAAATCTTCTATACGAAGGAAGAGTGAAAGCTTATAATCTGCATTCTCTTATAAGATGTAGAATGAGAGGAGACATGATTGAAGTGTATAAGTGGATGATGGGCATAAATAAAAAATATATAAATAAGGTTCTGGGGATATCCCTTCGAAAAAGAACTCGAAATACTGAATTCAAGTTGGATTAGTTAAGATTTTAAAGGAAAATCCTGACTTGGAAATAAGAGTAGTCGATGAGTAGAACAGTGCCTGGTGGAGTCACTGAAGCTAACACCTTGGATAGCTTCAAATTTATGCTACATAAAGGTACCATGACCGAAACATTTTCTGATAAATATATCCTAGTGTTTGCTCACGTGCCTTTCTAAATCACACACACACACACACACACACACACACACACACACACACACACACACACACACACACACACACACACACACACACACACACACACACACACACAAACACACACACACACTCACACACATTTTTCAACACGTCGGCCGTCTCCCACCGAGGCAGGGTGACCCAAAAAAAGAAACACTTTCACAATCATTCAGCATTTTTCACCATCATTTATGCATAAACATTGTCTTTGCAGAGGCGCTCAGATATGACAGTTCAAATGTCACTCCAAACAGCCAATATTCCAAACCCCTCCTTTAAAGTGTAGGCATTGCACTTCCTGCCTCCAGGGTTCAAGTCCAGTTAACCGGTTTCCCTGAATCCCTTCACAAAATATTTCCTTGTTCTCACTCCAACAGCTCATCAAGTCCTAAAAAAACCATTCGTCTCCATTCACTCCTATTTAACACACTCGCACATGCCTGCTATATGTCCAAGCCTCTTGCACACCAAACCAATTTTACACCCTCCCTCCATCCTATCCTAGGACGACCCCTACCCCTCCTCCCCTGTACTACAGTTTTATACACCCTCCAAGCCATCCTATTTTGCTCCATCCTCTCTAATTGACCAAAGCACCCCAACAATCCTTTCTCAGCCCTCTGAATAATACTTTTAGTAACTCCGCACCTCCTCCTAATTTCCACACTACGAATTCTCTCCATAATATTTGCACCACACATTACCCTTAGACATGATATCTGCACTCCCCAGGCCTCCTTCTTGCTGCAACATTTACAACTCATGCTTCACACCCATAAATCAGTGTTGGTACCGCTATACTTTCATACATTCCCTTCTTTGCATCATGGATAACATTCTTTGTCTCCACGGAAACCTCAAATGCACCAACCACCCTTTTTTTCCTTCATCAATTCTATGATTTACCTCGTCCTTCATAAACCCATCGTGATATCCAATATTTCTTTACCTAACTCGTTTGATACCCTCATCAGTTTACTCTTATCTATATTCACTATCAACTTTCTTACTCTATGTATACACACACACACACGCACACACACACACACACACACACACACACACACATATGTATATATGTATATATGTATATATGTATATATGTATGTATATATATATATATATATATATATATATATATATATATATATATATATATATATATATATATATATATATATATGTATATATATATATATATATATATATATATATATATATATATATATATATATATATATATATATATATACATATATATATATATATATATATGTCGTGCCGAATATGTAAAACTGGTCAATTAGCAAGAACTCATTTAAAATTAAGTCCTTTCTGAAATTTTCTTTTATACGTTTAAAGATATATTTTTTTCATTAATGTTGATGCAAAAATTAATAATTTTGTACCAAAAGGAACTTAGAAAACTTACCTAACCTTATTATAACAAGAACAATTTATTTTAGCCTAAACCAACTAAATATAATTTAGATTTGTTTACGATAATTTAATATTAAACAAACACAATCAAATATATTTTTTTCGTTAGGTTCAGAATGATTCTAGCGATATTATTGCATACACAAATTTTCACTTGTCTTATATGGCAAGATGAGCGTTGCTATTTAAGCCAAGATCGCAAGTTCTGCTTATTCGGCACGACATATATATATATATATATATATATATATATATATATATATATATATATATATATATATATATATATATATATATATATATATATATATATATATATATATATATGATCACAAAGATCTATTTCGCAACAAACTATCCATTTCATTGTTGTATGCTGAGTCTGTTGCATCCAGCTCAGCATCAAGTGGTTGTCTCAGCAGCAAATGTAAACTGTCATCACCTGCCCAAGGCAGATATATCCCCAAGTTGGTGATTGATGATCCTCTGGGCAACGGGCCCTCTCTCTCTCTCTCTCTCTCTCTCTCTCTCTCTCTCTCTCTCTCTCTTTCTCTTTCTCCCGTCTCACTCATACCCACTTTTACTCGCAGAACTGATCACGACCCGCAGTAATGCCAGAGAATATCTACGCCCTTTTTAACTGTGACGAGCAAAGAGGAGAGAGAGAAAGAGAGAGAAAGTTTGCATTTTCCGCCCTTTACAAGAATTTGGAACGGGGCAGACTAATCAGTTCCGTGAATGCCACGAAATGAGGAAACGCCCATCCTGTTGGGTATAAAAAGACGTAATGCGGAGGGCAAACCTTCGTTATAGATTACTTTATTATATTCAACGTTCACTTTTTTGTGGAGCTTTAATATATCATGTGACTTGCTTAGGCTTGATTCCGAATAAATCGTGGTCGTTTTACACGCTTGTTGGCTTGTTGTCTATACTTTGCATGACAACTGTATATGGACCGTAACGAGAAGCAAGAGGCTAGTACACCGAAAGGGGATTAGGATGAAATTAGCTTAGAGGCACCCACACTACCGTATGTCCTCGTATCAAGGTAAAACACCTGGCACTGCTGGGTGCTTGATTCTTGTAGGATTGCGTGGTTCAGTGGGTTAGAGCGTCACGTGTGATATACGCTCACCATGAGGCGGGCCAAAACGACATGGGTTCGGATCCTCGGCTAGTAGCAGTGTTGTTACTGATGACGATACCGATACCTTTTCCTATGTTTTATATTTTTGAAATTATAATGACTGTGTTTATTGTGCACTAAGCGAATGTTTAGTGCACAGTGGGTATTAATAACACAAGAAGACTGGATATTGAATAGTTACTGGTTGTCAAAGGGACTTGTCGATATTGTGTGCTCACCTATATGTGATTGTAAGGGTCGAGTCATCTGTTCGAACCTCAACGGTTCAGTAATTTGTTTGAAATCGTGTTATTACGATTTGGCGAATCACGAAAAGGTTAGGTGAATGAAGTCGTTGGAATGTAATGAATTGTGGGTTTGTGGACTACTGCAGGAGATACACTGTGAACCATTGCAGAAGATGGCCTTGACTGAAGTCAAAAATGAGAGTTGTAGCTTATTTGTGTAAAATCCAGTAGAGGCTGACTTCACCACTCGCCAACACTTATTTTACGTTAGTCACCGGTATTAATGACAACACCTGCACATCTGGGGGAAGTGACAGACCTATGGACTAGGGTGAAAATTAACACAAGTGCTGTACACATAGTGCTGCATACGATTTAAGCTGTAAGTGGCGAGTTATTAGAGTTACGTTAAGGCAACAATTCTGTCATTTGTGGTAATTAGCACAAATGAAGACAAGCACTTACATACCTTATGACAGTCGATGCACTAATAAAACAGTTAAGGAGCACGTGGAGAAATGAAGAACGACGTTTACCTGGCAACACAGGGAAAGCAGATAGAAGAGAAATTAGGCTGATATAGGGAGGAACCAAATTGAACGAGCATATCTCAGATCTATAGGTGGCGTTGGCAGGCCAGGTAGACAACAACAAAAAAAAAGAAGCTGGGAACTGTAGCCAACAGGCTGCAGCACTGCCAGAGGAACCAGAAGAAAAAGAATAAAACCTATCACAGACTTTTCCCCCTAACTGCACGTTGCAGTCACTCTCGTGAATATACGCTTGCTCTGCAACAAGAGTATATTCACATGATTGAGTCAAGTCTGTCTATTTTCTTCCAAGTTCTGCGTGAGGAAGTTCGCTGAAGTTTCTGCTCTAGGTTTCTTTCTTCGCGGCGTTGGTTGACTCTAGTGGCTAACATTTTCGTGTTCCGTCGTGCGTTCTTCGAGCTCACCTCAGAGGCTCCATGTTGTTGAACACTACAGCAGCAACGTGGATCTTTATTTAGAAGATACAATACATCACTCGTAAGAGTTTATAGTGTTGGCAACAGACACCATTTTAAATAAACAAGAGCTTTCATCTACTTTTGTTCATCTCAAGAAAATTTATTTATTTTTTGACCAGCAGTCTTTGACTGACTTTTACCTGTCCAGGGATACCTAAAAGACTATGCCACCACACTTTCTAATAATGTCGATGAAATTTTCTATAATGCTAGAAGAATGGGACTTTACCTCTGCGGGAAACTCAACTCAACTGAACGAAAACGTCAACGAACTCCAGAAAATGAACCAAGAATTAATCTGGCAAAGCGGCAAGTTAAGAGGCAAGACCATGAGCTGAAGCTCGACCTCTGCAACCACAAAGAGGTGAGCGCGCGCACACAAATACACACGATAAAGCTCATGGAGTCGGGAGGGAGGGAGTGGACCTAGTAGCGGCCAACGAAGAGGTGGGGCCAGTATTTGTGACTAGATCCCCTGCAATCACAAACAGGTGAGTACAGTGGCGTGTGTATATATAATATCCGTACATTGGGTAGTAAACAAGGAGAGATGATGTTGTTGATAGGTGTTTACATTGAACAGGAATGTTAAATTTGATTACATCTGTCAAATTAACATTAAGCTATTTTAGTGTATAGACTACAGCATGTGTAGGTTTGTTGTTACATTGTTTAGCAGTCTGTAGGTATGAACCTGGCGTAACCAGCCAGTAACTTTACGGCACATGAAAATAGGGTAGCAGTGGCCCTACGACAGGCCACGGCAGTAGCCATCACTGACTTACCGATCTGACTCAGTGGTCTGAGTGCAAAGGAGCAGACAGTCTCAACAGTATCTGTAGTAGGGCGTAAGAGAACAACGACCAGCAACGCCGGGGAAATGTAGGCTAAGATGTGAGGTCAGGAGCTGGGACTCGATCCCCGTGAGCAATACTTGGGTAGTACACGCACACGCCACGATATTGAATTTCATTGATTTCCGAAGCGCCTCACTAGTGAACCAGACCAAGAATGGGCTACGCAGTTGTTAGTAAATAATCTGGTAGGAATTTGGTGGTAAAACTGCTAAACGTGTGCGGAACACCTTCTTTCCTCACTGGGAAGACTTGCCCCACAACGGCAAGATGGGGAGGAGGAAGAGGAAGAATAGCAGCAGCAGTAGCAGCAGCAACAGTAGTAGCAGCAGCAACACTAGTAGCAGCAGTAGCATCAGCAAATTGTATCAGCAATAGCAGCATTACTAGCAGCAACCGCAGCAGCAACAGAAGCATCAACAGCATCAGTAGCAGCAGCACAAGAAAGAGCAGCAGCAGCAGCAGTAGTATTAGTGGTAGTAGTAGCAGGAGCAGCAGTAGAAGTAGCACCAGCAGAGGCAGAAACATCAACAGCTGTAACAAGAGCCGGCAGAGATGAACCATGAAAAGGACGAAAAGAGAAAGAAGTGGAAAACGAGAAGGGGAATGAAAATAGAATTATTATTATATTTCCTGGTGAGCACTAAACACTTATGGATCATACAGCGCCTATGGAATGAGATCTATTTGGATTTGATCCCACACATATATTTTGTCCAATCACAGACATTATATACACTGTGAGCAACTCTCAGCTATTTGGTATGACTGATTTTGTCCAGCCATTCAAAATACACTTCTCTACGAGTTACTAATGTAAATAGGAAGGCAAGAAATAGAAGAATGAATGTAAGGATAATGAAGACGAAGAGAATAAAAGTTTAGGAAGCAGTGGTGGTTATGGTGGAGGAGAAAGAGGAGGAGGAAGTGTAGGAGGAGGAGGAGGAGGAGGAGTAGAAGAAGGCACTCTTCAAATCCCTGCAGTTACAACATACACAACCAGGCGCCATTATGCCCCTCTCGACGACTGGGTTTCTCTGGGGAAGAGATTGAAAGAAAACAGATACTGAAGTTCAGGAACATGTAAAGAGAGTGAAGACGACTTTGAGAGGCAAGATGGAGGCTGAGGCACTTGACGGAGCAAGAGAGAAGAAGAGGCGATATTGTCTGGCGTTGGTGATTACGTTGTCAACCTGTCAGGCTGTCAACTTCGGGTAAAACACAGAGCCATTATGTAAGAAAGACATATATATGCAGTTTCCAAGACATTTATTGGATTGACAAAGCCCCTGGTGGGCGAAACGTCCCCTTAATGAATGTCCCAATATTGCATATGTGTCTTAAATGTCGGTATTAATCAACATTTGTAACCACAGAGGCATTAGCTGCCGCCTCGTGGTATAAGCATACGGAAACACAAATACACATGCACACACTCTCCTGCATAGTATCGGAACCTATCCCACCCAACAAATTAGTTTTCAATTCTTTTTTCTTCGTAAACAGCTCATTTTACAGGATAAGAGCAGTGATCCTCCACTTATCTGACGTTATACGTACTAGCAGTCTCCAAGAAAAAACTAAATCCCAGGTACCTATTTACAGCTGTGTGAACAAGGCGCAGAGGAGTGAGGAGACATGCCATTTATCTCTGCTTACTTTAAAACCAATTTCAAGGATTAAAGTAAACATTGTCTTGTGGTGGACAGGTTATGTGCAGCCTTAATGACCCTCGTGTAGTCGATACCCCTTAAACCCCATTAACAGTCAACCAATCAGATATCGTTTTAAGAGACGCAGAGGTAAAGGAGAGAGAAATCATTCAGTGGAGGTCCCTTGATGCCGGTGAAGGGATCTTGATTCAAGACATTGGAGCTACCCTTCCCCTCCCTGTTTTCCATTGATAAAGCGATGTATGATCTTCATTACTTTCACCCTCACCCAGTGAATGTACTACTACTGTTACTACTACTAATACTGCTACTGCTGCTGCTGCTGCTACTACTACTGCTACTACTGCTACTACTACTGCTACACCTACCACTACTACTGCTGCTGCACCTACTGCTACTACTACACAATTACTAATTCTACTACTATTATTATTATTACTATTATTACTACTACTGCTGCTGTTATTATTATCATTGCTACTACTACAACAGCACTAATACTACTACTATATATATATATATATATATATATGTCGTGCCGAATATGTAAAACTTGCGATCTTGGCTTAAATAGCAATGCTCATCTTGCCATATAAGACAAGCTAAAATTTGTGTATGCAATAATTTCGCAAAAATCATCCCAAACTTAACGAAAAAAATATATTTCACTGTGTATGTTTAGTATTAAATTATTTTAAACGTATCTAAAATATATTTAGTTGGATTAGGCTAAAATAAGTTGCGCTTGTTATAATA